>NC_069504.1:465844932-466114902 GCF_027579735.1 Bombina bombina | reverse complement strand
AACTGCGCATCTGAGGCGCGAAATTAGGCCCCTCCCTCCTTACTCCGGTGTTGTGAGGCCTAAAGAAACACTCCTAAGTGTTAAAATAATAGCCATGTGGGTAGCAACCCCTGAAAGAAACCCAAAGGAACCTCAAAGTGTCTCAAAAAACGATATTTACTAGTAAAAACCGTTTTCCATAAAAAAGTGTCAACCAGCCTAAATTAGCCCTGTTCTGTAAGCTTGCAATTCCATACTTAGTCTCTGAATAAAGCTTACCCTTCCCTCATGGGGATCTCATCAGTCCTTTTCCAGCATTATCACAGTCTTGTCTAGAAATAAATTATTGAATATACCTTATTCCAGCCTGACCTGCAAACCGTTCCACCCAATTGAAGTTTTCTGGTACTCCTCAGTCCTTTGTGGGAACAGCAGTGGATTTTAGTTACAACATGCTAAAATCATTTTCCTCCCTGCAGAAATCTTCATCTCTTTTCTGCAGGAGAGTAAATAGTACAAACCGGTACCATTTAAAATAACAAACTTTTGCTTGTAGAACAAAAACTACAAATCTAACACCACATTCACTTTACCCTTCCGAGAGGGACCCTATTGCTTAGAGCCGGCAAAGAGAATGACTGGGGGGTGGAGCTAGAAGGGGAGCTATATGGACAGCTCTGCTGTGTGCTCTCTTTTCCACCTCCTGCTAGGAAGGAGAATATCCCACAAGTAAAGGATGAACCCGTGGACTGGATACACCTTACAAGAGAAACAATCTTTAACCACTGCTTTACAATGAAAAAAGAAACTATAAGAATATATTATCAGTAGTAGTTAACATTTTTTTCTCACATTTAATTACATATCAGAAGAAACAATTTACTAACAAAGGGGACCTCAGGGTTCCAAAAGCTTGCAATTCTGTTCCCTGTTAACGCATACGTCACTAGCTCATGGACTCTTGCCAATTACATGAAAGAAAAATAAATTGTACGCTTATATTTTGATATTTCGTGAAAACGTGTAGCATCAAAATTATGTTACCTGTTCAGTAATAGAACTTAAATCATTAGTTGATGACAAATCTTCTTCCTCAGTTTCAAAAAAGTCATAGTAATTTTCTAGGAGTCCAATCATTATTCTACTGACCGATTCTTGTTCTTTCATGTATTCAACATCAGTGTAAATACTAAATGTAAAAATGCAAATACAAAAGTATTAACACAAAAGATCAACACACATTTCTGAGTATCTTGTCACACACAGAGAAATATAGAATTAAACTGGGAAAAATTGTAAAAGGCAGAGTTCTCAAGCATAAAAAGCCTGCGTTATTTTCAGACTCAATGGCAACTCTTTCAAGAGAACACTGCCCCAATGCACACACACCATTTAAAATCAAGTCATAGTTTCACAGTTTAATTTTAAAAATTTAATTAAGGGCCTTATGATATAGTTCTTTGCTAAAATGAGATTATGTAAAATATTCCTCCATCAATGTGAGATCCCTGACAAGATTAAAAAAGTCAGATTTTGCTTTACTTTTCCAAAGGGCATTCTCTGTATTTCTGGTTGTGAAGGGAGACAAGCCCAGTGACAGAGTTTTGCTGCATTTACACTTTGTGCTTTATATTTTATATTATTTTAGACTTCAGATTTTATCCTTTAAGTTATTACATTTAAAAATTGTTCTTTCTGTTTTGTATTTTAATGTATATAGATTCTGTATACAGCAGTGTAATTAGGATTGTGATTTGAGAAATTATGATTTGACAGTTTCTGTGTAACTTTAACAAATTAAAGTTATACTTTGTATATTAATGTGTATCTTTTACAAACTATATTGCACTTTATATTACTTCTATTTAAAATAAAACTGACAGCTTCAGTTTCCCAGAATGCTACATTTCTTTCTACAGGCCCGATTATCAAAGATTCTCTAATTTAGAGAGAAATTTTAGTGCAGACTTTGCAAGGTCGGAACTCACTCAAATCTATAAGAAAAAAGGGGGGAACCTGGAAGTCCCAAATAGATGCTTTCCATAGAAAGTAACGAGGCTCTCTGGGATACAGAATTTCAGAGGGGAGAGTGAAGTCAACAGGAGAACTTTCAGGGCTGATATAAAAGGCAGAGTTTGCAGCAAAACATAATTTATGTAAGAACTTACCTGGATAAATTCATTTCTTTCATATTAGCAAGAGTCCATGAGCTAGTGACGTATGGGATATACATTCCTACCAGGAGGGGCAAAGTTTCCCAAACCTCAAAATGCCTATAAATACACCCCTCACCACACCCACAAATCAGTTTAACGAATAGCCAAGAAGTGGGGTGATAAGAAAAAGTGCGAAAGCATAAAAAATAAGGAATTGGAATAATTGTGCTTTATACAAAAAAATCATAACCACCACAAAAAAGGATGGGTTTCATGGACTCTTGCTAATATAAAAGAAATGAATTTATCAGGTAAGTTCTTACATAAATTATGTTTTCTTTCATGTAATTAGCAAGAGTCCATGAGCTAGTGACGTATGGGATAATAAATACCCAACATGTGGAACTTCCACGCAAGAGTCACTAGAGAGGGAGGGATAAAATAAAGACAGCCAATTCCGCTAAAAAAAAATCCACACTCCAAAATAAAGTTTTAATCTTATAATGAAAAAAAATGAAATTATAAGCAGAAGAATCAAACAGAAACAGCTGCCTGAAGTACTTTTCTACCAAAAACTGCTTCAGAAGAAGAAAACACATCAAAATGGTAGAATTTAGTAAAAGTATGCAAAGAAGACCAAGTGGCCGCTTTGCAAATCTGATCAACAGAAGCTTCATTCCTAAACGCCCAGGAAGTAGAAACTGACCTTGTAGAATGAGCTGTAATCCTTTGAGGCAGAGTTTTACCCGACTCGACATAAGCATGATGAATCAAAGACTTTAACCAAGACGCCAAAGAAATGGCAGAGGCCTTCGGACCTTTCCTGGAACCGGAAAAGATAACAAATAGACTAGAAGTCTTTCGAAAATCTTTAGTAGCTTCAACATAATATTTCAAAGCTCTAACTACATCCAAAGAATGTAACGATCTATCCTTAGAATTCTTAGGATTAGGACACAATGAAGGAACCACAATTTCTCTACGATTGAAATATGCCACGGCTGTGACATTGTCCGTCTGAAAACAAATGAAAGATTCTCTCTTCAGAAGAGGCCACGACTGAAGAGCTCTGAAAATCGCACGGAGTTCCAAAATGTTGATTGGTAATCTCGCCTCCTGAGATTCCCAAACCCCTTGTGCTGTCAGAGACCCCCATGCAGCTCCCCAACCTGTCAGACTCACATCTGTTGAGATCACAGTCCAGGTTGGAAGAACAAAAGAAGCCCCTTGAACTAAACGATGGTGATCTGTCCACCACGTCAGAGAGTGTCGTACAATCGTATTTAAAGATATTAACTGTGATATCTTTGTATAATCCCTGCACCATTGGTTCAGCATACAAAGCTGAAGAGGTCGCATGTGAAAACGAGCAAAGGGGATCGCGTCCGATGCAGCAGTCATAAGACCTAGAATTTCCATGCATAAGGCTACCGAAGGGAATGATTGAGACTGAAGGTTTCGACAAGCTGAAACCAATTTCAGACGTCTCTTGTCCGTCAGAGACAAAGTCATGGACACTGAATCTATTTGGAAACCTAAAAAGGTTACCCTTGTCTGAGGAATCAATGAACTCTTTGGTAAATTGATACTCCAACCATGTTCTTGAAGAAACGACAAGTCGATTCGTATGAAATTCTGCTAAATGTGAAGACTGAGCAAGTACCAAGATATCGTCCAAATAAGGAAATACCACAATACCCTGTTCTCTGATTACAGATAGAAGGGCACCGAGAACCTTTGAAAAAATCCTTGGAGCTGTTGCTAGGCCGAACGGCAGAGCCACAAACTGGTAATGCTTGTCTAGAAAAGAGAATCTCAGAAACTGAAAGTGATCTGGATAAATCGGAATGTGCAGATATGCATCTTGTAAATCTATTGTGGACATATAATGCCCTTGCTGAACAAAAGGCAGAATAGTCCTTATAGTTACCATTTTGAATGTTGGTATCCTTACATAACGATTCAATATTTTTAAATCCAGAACTGGTCTGAAAGAATTCTCCTTCTTTGGTACAATGAATAGATTTGAGTAAAACCCCAGACCCTGTTCCGGAACTGGAACTGGCATAATTACTCCAGCCAACTCTAGATCTGAAACACATTTCAGAAATGCTTGAGCCTTCACTGGGTTTATTGGAATGCGAGAAAGAAAAAATCTTCTTGCAGGAGGCCTTACCTTGAAACCTATTCTGTACCCTTGTGAAACAATGTTCTGAATCCAAAGACTGTGAATCGAATTGATCCAAATTTCTTTGAAAAATCGTAATCTGCCCCCTACCAGCTGTGCTGGAATGAGGGCCGCACCTTCATGTGGACTTGGGAGCTGGCTTTGGCTTTCTGAAAGGCTTGGATTTATTCCAGACTGGAGATGGTCTCCAAACAGAAACCGTTCCTTTAAGAGAAGGATCAGGCTTCTGTTCCTTATTCTGACGAAAGGAACGAAAACGATAAGCAGCCCTATATTTACCTTTAGATTTTTTATCCTGAGGTAAAAAAGTTCCTTTCCCCCAGTAACAGTTGAAATAATAGAATCCAACTGGGAACCAAACAATTTATTGCCTTGGAAAGAAAGGGAAAGCAAAGTTGACTTAGAAGACATATCTGCATTCCAAGTTTTAAGCCATAAAGCTCTTCTAGCTAAAATAGCTAAAGACATATACCTGACATCAACTCTAATGATATCAAAGATGGCATCACAAATAAAGTTATTAGCATGTTGAAGAAGTTTAACAATGCTATGAGTATTATGATCTGACACTTGTTGTGCCAAAGCCTCCAACCAAAAAGTGGAAGCTGCCGCAACATCAGCTAAAGAAATAGCAGGCCTAAGAAGATTACCTGAACATAAATAAGCTTTCCTTAGAAAGGATTCAATTTTCCTATCTAAAGGATCCTTAAAGGAAGTACTATCTGCCGTAGGAATAGTAGTATGTTTAGCGAGAGTAGAGATAGCCCCATCAACTTTAGGGATTTTGTCCCAAAACTCTAATCTGCCAGATGGCACAGGATACAATTTCTTAAAACTTTAAGAAGGAGTAAATGAATTACCCAGATTATTCCATTCCCTAGAAATTACTTCAGAAATAGCATCAGGGACAGGAAAAACTTCCGGAATAACTAAAGGAGGTTTAAAAACCGAATTTAAACGCTTAGTAGATTTAGTATCAAGAGGACTAGATTCCTCCATCTCTAATGCGATTAAAACTTCTTTAAGTAAAGAACGAATAAATTCCATTTTAAATAAATATGAAGATTTATCAGCGTCAATATCTGAGACAGAATCCTCTGAACCAGAAAAATCATCATCAGAAACAGACAAATCAGAATGATGATGTTCATTTAAAAATTCATCTGAAAAATGTGAAGTTTTAAAAGACCTTTTACGTTTACTGGAAGGAGGAATAACAGACATAGCCTTCCTAATAGATTTAGAAACAAAATCTCTTATATTAACAGGAACATCCTGAGTATTAGATGTTGATGGAACAGCAACAGGTAATGGAATATTACTAATGGAAATACTATCTGCATTAGCAAGCTTATCATGACATTCATCACAAACTACAGCCGGAGGAACAGTTACCACAAGTTTACAGCAAATACACTTAACTTTGGTTGAACCAACATCAGGCAGCGTTTTTCCAGAAGTAGCTTCTGATCCAGGGTCAATCTGAGACATCTTGCAATATGTAAGAGAAAAAACAACATATAAAGCAAAATCTATCAAATTCCTTAAAAGACAGTTTCAGGAATGGGAAAAAATGCCAATGAACAAGCCTCTAGCAACCAGAAGCAAATGAAAAATTAAACTTAAATAATGTGAAAAAAAGGTGGAGACAAAAATGACGCCCACATTTTTTTTAGCGCCAAAAAAGACGCCCACATTATTGGCGCCTAAATGCTTTTGGCACAAGAATGACGCCACATCCGGTGACACCGACATTTTTGGCGCAAAACGTCAAAAAAATTACGCAAACACGAACAACTTCCGCCGACAAGTATGACGCCGGAAATTACAAAAAAAAATTTGCGCCAAAAATGTCCGCGCCAAGAATGACGCAATAAAATGAAGCATTTTCAGCCCCCGCGAGCCTAACAGACCACAGGGAAAAAAGTCAATTTTAAGGTAAGAAAAAATGATTTAATCATATACATTATCCCAAATAATGAAACTGACTGTCTGAAATAAGGAATATTGATCATCCTGAATCAAGGCAAATAAATGTTTAAACACATATATTTAGAACTTTATATAAAAGTGCCCAACCATAGCTTAGAGTGTCACAAAAAAACATAATTTATGCTTACCTGATAAATTCCTTTCTTCTGTTGTGTGATCAGTCCACGGGTCATCATTACTTCTGGGATATAACTCCTCCCCAACAGGAAATGCAAGAGGATTCACCCAGCAGAGCTGCATATAGCTCCTCCCCTCTACGTCAGTCCCAGTCATTCGACCAAGAATCAACGAGAAAGGAGTAACCAAGGGTGAAGTGGTGACTGGAGTATAATTTAAAAGATATTTACCTGCCTTAAAACAGGGCGGGCCGTGGACTGATCACACAACAGAAGAAAGGAATTTATCAGGTAAGCATAAATTATGTTTTCTTCTGTTATGTGTGATCAGTCCACGGGTCATCATTACTTCTGGGATACCAATACCAAAGCAAAAGTACACGGATGACGGGAGGGATAGGCAGGCTCATTATACAGAAGGAACCACTGCCTGAAGAACCTTTCTCCCAAAAATAGCCTCCGAAGAAGCAAAAGTGTCAAATTTGTAAAATTTGGAAAAAGTATGAAGCGAAGACCAAGTTGCAGCCTTGCAAATCTGTTCAACAGAGGCCTCATTCTTAAAGGCCCAAGTGGAAGCCACAGCTCTAGTGGAGTGAGCTGTAATTCTTTCAGGAGGCTGCTGTCCAGCAGTCTCATAGGCTAAACGTATTATGCTACGAAGCCAAAAAGAGAGAGAGGTAGCAGAAGCTTTTTGACCTCTCCTCTGTCCAGAATAAACGACAAACAGGGAAGAAGTTTGGCGAAAATCTTTAGTTGCCTGCAAGTAGAACTTGAGGGCACGAACTACATCCAGATTGTGTAGAAGACGTTCCTTCTTTGAAGAAGGATTTGGACACAAGGATGGAACAACAATCTCTTGATTGATATTCCTGTTAGTGACTACCTTAGGTAAGAACCCAGGTTTAGTACGCAGAACTACCTTGTCTGAGTGAAAAATCAGATAAGGAGAATCACAATGTAAGGCTGATAACTCAGAGACTCTTCGAGCCGAGGAAATAGCCATTAAAAACAGAACTTTCCAAGATAACAATTTTATATCAATGGAATGAAGGGGTTCAAACGGAACACCCTGTAAAACGTTAAGAACTAAGTTTAAACTCCATGGCGGAGCAACAGCTTTAAACACAGGCTTGATCCTAGCTAAAGCCTGACAAAAGGCCTGGACGTCTGGATTTTCTGACAGACGCCTGTGTAACAAGATGGACAGAGCTGAAATCTGTCCCTTTAATGAACTAGCTGATAAACCCTTTTCTAAACCTTCTTGTAGAAAGGACAATATCCTAGGGATCCTAACCTTACTCCAGGAGTAACGTTTGGATTCGCACCAGTATAGGTATTTACGCCATATTTTATGGTAAATCTTTCTGGTAACAGGCTTCCTAGCCTGTATCAGGGTATCAATAACCGACTCAGAAAAACCACGTTTTGATAAAATCAAGCGTTCAATTTCCAAGCAGTCAGCTTCAGAGAAGTTAGATTTTGATGTCTGAATGGACCCTGTATCAGAAGGTCCTGTCTTAGAGGTAGAGACCAAGGCGGACAGGATGACATGTCCACTAGATCTGAATACCAAGTCCTGCGTGGCCATGCAGGCGCTATTAGAATCACTGATGCTCTCTCCTGTTTGATTTTGGCAATCAATCGAGGAAGCAGCGGGAAGGGTGGAAACACATAAGCCATCCCGAAGTTCCAAGGTGCTGTCAAAGCATCTATCAGAACCGCTCCCGGATCCCTGGATCTGGACCCGTAGCGAGGAAGTTTGGCGTTCTGGCGAGACGCCATGAGATCTATCTCTGGTTTGCCCCAACGTTGAAGTATTTGGGCAAAGACCTCCGGATGAAGTTCCCACTCCCCCGGATGAAAAGTCTGGCGACTCAAGAAATCCGCCTCCCAGTTCTCCACTCCCGGGATGTGGATTGCTGACAGGTGGCAAGAGTGAGACTCTGCCCAGCGAATTATCCTTGATACTTCCATCATTGCTAGGGAGCTTCTTGTCCCTCCCTGATGGTTGATGTAAGCTACAGTCGTGATGTTGTCCGACTGAAACCTGATGAACCCCCGAGTTGTTAATTGGGGCCAAGCCAGAAGGGCATTGAGAACTGCTCTCAATTCCAGAATGTTTATTGGAAGGAGACTCTCCTCCTGATTCCATAGTCCCTGAGCCTTCAGAGAATTCCAGACAGCGCCCCAACCTAGTAGGCTGGCGTCTGTTGTTACAATTGTCCAGTCTGGCCTGCTGAATGGCATCCCCCTGGACAGGTGTGGCCGATAAAGCCACCATAGAAGAGAATTTCTGGTCTCTTGATTCAGATTCAGAGTAGGGGACAAATCTGAGTAATCCCCATTCCACTGACTTAGCATGCACAATTGCAGCGGTCTGAGGTGTAGGCGTGCAAAAGGTACTATGTCCATTGCCGCTACCATTAAGCCGATCACCTCCATGCATTGAGCTACTGACGGGTGTTGAATGGAATGAAGGACACGGCATGCATTTTGAAGCTTTGTTAGCCTGTCTTCTGTCAGGTAAATCTTCATTTCTACAGAATCTATAAGAGTCCCCAAGAATGGAACTCTTGTGAGAGGAAAAAGAGAACTCTTCTTTTCGTTCACTTTCCATCCATGCGACCTTAGAAATGCCAGAACTAGCTCTGTATGAGACTTGGCAGTTTGAAAGCTTGAAGCTTGTATTAGAATGTCGTCTAGGTACGGAGCTACCGAAATCCCTCGCGGTCTTAGTACTGCCAGAAGGGCACCCAGAACCTTTGTGAAGATTCTTGGAGCCGTAGCCAATCCGAATGGAAGAGCTACAAACTGGTAGTGCCTGTCTAAGAAGGCAAACCTTAGATACCGGTGATGATCTTTGTGGATCGGTATGTGAAGGTAAGCATCTTTTAAATCCACTGTGGTCATGTACTGACCCTTTTGGATCATGGGTAAGATTGTCCGAATAGTTTCCATTTTGAACGATGGAACTCTTAGGAATTTGTTTAGAATCTTTAAATCTAAGATTGGCCTGAAAGTTCCCTCTTTTTTGGGAACCACAAACAGGTTTGAGTAGAACCCTTGTCCTTGTTCCGACCGCGGAACCGGATGGATCACACCCATTAATAACAGATCTTGTACACAGCGTAGAAACGCTTCTTTCTTTATCTGGTTTGTTGACAACCTTGACAGATGAAATCTCCCTCTTGGGGGAGATAATTTGAAGTCTAGAAGGTATCCCTGAGATATGATCTCTAGTGCCCAGGGATCCTGAACATCTCTTGCCCAGGCCTGGGCGAAGAGAGAAAGTCTGCCCCCCACTAGATCCGGTCCCGGATCGGGGGCTTTCGGTTCATGCTGTCTTTGGGGCAGCAGCAGGTTTCCTGGCCTGCTTGCTCTTGTTCCAGGACTGGTTAGGCTTCCAGCCTTGCCTGTAACGAGCAACAGCTCCTTCCTGTTTTGGTGCAGTGGAGGTTGATGCTGCTCCTGTTTTGAAATTCCGAAAGGGACGAAAATTAGACTGTCTAGCCTTAGCTTTGGCTTTGTCTTGAGGTAGGGCGTGGCCCTTACCTCCTGTAATGTCAGCGATAATTTCTTTCAAACCGGTCCCAAATAAAGACTGCCCCTTGAAAGGTATATTAAGTAATTTGGACTTAGAAGTAACATCAGCTGACCAGGATTTTAGCCACAGCGCCCTACGTGCCTGTATGGCGAATCCTGAGTTCTTAGCCGTAAGCTTGGTTAAATGTACTACGGCCTCCGATGAATTAGCTAGTTTAAGGACTCTAAGCCTGTCCGTAATGTCGTCTAGCGTAGATGAACTAAGGTTCTCTTCCAGAGACTCAATCCAAAATGCTGCCGCAGCCGTAATCGGCGCGATACATGCAAGGGGTTGCAATATAAAACCTTGTTGAACAAACATTTTCTTAAGGTAACCCTCTAATTTTTTATCCATTGGATCTGAAAAAGCACAGCTATCCTCCACTGGGATAGTGGTACGCTTAGCTAAAGTAGAAACTGCTCCCTCCACCTTAGGGACCGTTTGCCATAAGTCCCGAGTGGTGGCGTCTATTGGAAACATCTTTCTAAATATTGGAGGGGGTGAGAACGGCACACCGGGTCTATCCCACTCCTTAGTAACAATTTCAGTTAGTCTCTTAGGTATAGGAAAAACGTCAGTACTCGCCGGTACCCGCAAAGTATTTATCCAACCTACACAGTTTCTCTGGTATTGCAACGGTGTTACAATCATTGAGAGCTGCTAAGACCTCCCCTAGTAATACACGGAGGTTCTCCAATTTAAATTTAAAATTTGAAATATCTGAATCCAATCTGTTTGGATCAGAACCGTCACCCACAGAATGAAGCTCTCCGTCCTCATGCTCTGCAAGCTGTGACGCAGTATCAGACATGGCCCTAGTATTGTCAGCGCACTCTGTTCTCACCCCAGAGTGATCACGCTTGCCTCTTAGTTCTGGTAATTTAGACAAAACTTCAGTCATAACAGTAGCCATATCTTGTAATGTTATCTGTAATGGCCGCCCAGATGTACTAGGCGCCATAATATCACGCACCTCCCGGGCGGGAGATGCAGGTACTGCCGCGTGAGGCGAGTTAGTCGGCATAACTCTCCCCTCGCTGTTTGGTGAAATTTGTTCACATTGTACAGATTGACTTTTATTTAAAGTAGCATCAATACAGTTAGTACATAAATTTCTATTGGGCTCCACCTTGGCATTGGAACAAATGACACAGATATCTTCCTCTGAGTCAGACATGTTTAACACACTAGCAATAAACTTGCAACTTGGTTATAATCTTTTTTAGCAAAAACGTACTGTGCCTCAAAGAGGTACTAAACGATTAAATGACAGTTGAAATAATGAACTGAAAAACAGTTATAGCATCAAACTTTAAAACAACACAACTTTTAGCAAAGGTTTGTTCCCATTAGTAAAATAACAATAATTAAATTTGACATAAAAATTACAGAGCAACGTTTTTATTCACAGTCAATATAAAATTCTCACAGCTCTGCTGAGAGAATCTACCTCCCTCCAAAGAAGTTTGAAGACCCCTGAGATCTGTCAGAGATGAACCGGATCATGCAGGAAATATAAGAGTAACTGACTGGAATTTTTTGATGCGTAGCAAAGAGCGCCAAAAACGGCCCCTCCCCCTCACACACAGCAGTGAAGAGAAACGAAACTGTCACAATTAAAAGCAAACAACTGCCAAGTGGAAAATAATGCCCAAATATTTATTCACTCAGTACCTCAGCAATGTAAACGATTCTACATTCCAGCAAAAACGTTTAACATGATAAATACTTATTAAAAGGATTAGTGACTTTTAACAGAGTAGTTCCGGTGAAATACCATCCCCAGAATACTGAAGTGTAAACATACATGTCATTATAACGGTATAGCAGGATTTTCTCATCAATTCCATTCAGAAAATAAAAACTGCTACATACCTCAATGCAGATTCATCTGCCCGCTGTCCCCTGATCTGAAGCTTTTACCTCCCTCAGATGGCCGAGAACAGCAATATGATCTTAACTACTCCGGTTAAAATCATAGTAAAAAACTCTGGCAGATTCTTCCTCAAACTCTGCCAGAGAAGTAATAACACGCTCCGGTGCTATTGTAAAATAACAAACTTTTGATTGAAGTCATAAAAACTAAGTATAATCACCATAGTCCTCTCACACATCCTATCTAGTCGTTGGGTGCAAGAGAATGACTGGGACTGACGTAGAGGGGAGGAGCTATATGCAGCTCTGCTGGGTGAATCCTCTTGCATTTCCTGTTGGGGAGGAGTTATATCCCAGAAGTAATGATGACCCGTGGACTGATCACACATAACAGAAGAAATAAGACTTACTTACCCCAGGACACTCATCTACATGTAGTAGAAAGCCAAACCAGTACTGAAACGAGAATCAGTAGAGGTAATGGTATATAAGAGTATATCGTCGATCTGAAAAGGGAGGTAAGAGATGAATCTCTACGACCGATAACAGAGAACCTATGAAATAGATCCCGTAGAAGGAGACCATTGAATTCAAATAGGCAATACTCTCCTCACATCCCTCTGACATTCACTGCACACTGAGAGGAAAACCGGGCTCCAGCCTGCTGCGAAGCGCATATCAACGTAGAATCTAGCACAAACTTATTTCACCACCTCCACGGGAGGCAAAGTTTGTAAAAACTGATTTGTGGGTGTGGTGAGGGGTGTATTTATAGGCATTTTGAGGTTTGGGAAACTTTGCCCCTCCTGGTAGGAATGTATATCCCATACGTCACTAGCTCATGGACTCTTGCTAATTACATGAAAGAAATACAAATTAATTTAACATGTTTTCACTACAATTTAGCTTACTTTGAAGAGATAAACAAGAAGTGCAGAACAGGGCTCCAAGTGTAGTATCCACACAATCTTTAATATTTCAATAGCACATTAAGAATCACACATTTCAATCTCAAACATGTATGAGGTATGTAAAACGCCCAGTAAGGGAGAGTCTATCCGCAGTACATTCATGGTATTGACCTGTACTTTCCCAGTCTTGGTTCTGTGGTGTATATCCATAGTATGTTTCTGTTAGTGTTCCACTGCTGTCAAACTCACCTCACATGTGCTCTGTATAGGTAGCACGGGATGGGTATATTTCTACATCCCAAAGAGAACTCTATGGTTTACTCAGCACCTAGCATGTGTTTGCCAGTTATCTGAGACTATATGATGCAGTGTTTTGAATATAGTAACATGCATGGGTGAGCGACACTGTGCTGGGAACGGATATAGATCAATCCCATGCCACCTGACCCAAGCACATGTGAGGTGAGATTGACAGCAGTGGAACACTAAAAGGAGCATACTGTAGGTATACACCACAGAACCAGGACAGTACAAGTCATGATAAGCACCCTGACTGTACAGTGGGTAGGCTCTCCCTTAGTGTGCGTTTTACATACCTTATACATGTTTGAGGTTGAAATGTGTGAGTGTGATTCTTGCTGTTCTATTGAAATATTAAAGATTGTTATGTGGATACTACACTTAGATCCCTGTTCTGCGCTTGTTTTCTGTTGTATTAGCACCACTCAGGCTTGACCGGTGGTGTGTTTGTGAATCAGCAGAATGGGATTTAGCAGCCATTGTGTGAAGGAGGCTATGTATGAAAAGTGAACATATATCCTTTTTGCATTACATAGTAGGTTATCTGTATAGATATATGCATAACATTTTTGAAACCTATGATTTTAAGTGTTTTTTAGGTGCTTTCTATTGCTTTATTAACTTACTTTTGCCTCGTTTAGTATATGTTACTTTTCTGTCAGTTAAATAAGTGTATTGTGAATTCTTGAAATCACCGCTGCATACCAAATCTAAATGCATATACTAAATTGAAAGTGCAAAGCTTAAAGGTAATAAAACTTAAGTGTAAAATAATATAAAGCACTAAATGTAAATGTAACAATACTCTCATGTTATGCAGTAGTGTACTTCACTGGGCTTGCCTCTCCTTCACATACAGAAATGAAGGGAATGTCCCTTAGAGAAGTGTAGCAAGAGTTGCCTCTCTAGAATCTTGTAATAGATCTCTCAGTCCTGGAGGATCATTTAAGATCATCTCATCTGAGTGGAGAAACTTTATAGAAGACATCTTTCATCTCTCTGGGACTTCCAGAATCCACCCTTTTTCTCACAGCATTCAATGAGTTCAACCCTCAAGTCTGCACTATGATTTAGAAAGATTATCTTTGATCATCAGGCAATAAGTGAGAATATAAACAAATTAATTTCAGGCTAATTAAATTAATTTTAGTACACAGATTTAAAGGGACTTAAAGGGACACTAAACCCAATTTTTCAGCAAAGGATTTCAAGAGAATGAAGCCAATTAGATAATAGAAGAAAATTAGAAAGTTGTTTAACCCCTTAGTGACCGGAGCACTTTTCCATTTTCTGACCGTTTGGGACCAAGGCTATTTTTACATTTCTGCGGTGTTTGTGTTTAGCTGTAATTTTCCTCTTACTCATTTACTGTACCCACACATATTATATACCGTTTTTCTCGCCATTAAATGGACTTTCTAAAGATACCATTATTTTCATCATATCTTATAATTTACTATAAAAAATGTTTATAAAATATGAGGAAAAAATGGAAAAACACACACATTTTCTAACTTTGACCCCCAAAGTCTGTTACACATCTATAACCACCAAAAAACACCCATGCTAAATAGTTTCTAAATTTTGTCCTGAGTTTAGAAATACCCAATGTTCACATGTTCTTTGCTTTTTTTGCAAGTTATAGGGCAATAAATATAAGTAGCACTATTTTCAAACAACTTTTTTTTCAAAATTAGCGATAGTTACATTGGAACACATATCTTTTAGGAATCCCTAAATATACCTTGACATGTATATATTTTTTTTTAGAAGACATCCCAAAGTATTGATCTAGGCCCATTTTGGTATATTTCATGCCACAATTTCACCGCCAAATGCAATCAAATAAAAAAAATTGTTCACTTTTTCACAAACTTTATGTTTCTCACTTAAATTATTTACAAACGGCTTGTGCAATTATGGTACAAATGGTTGTAAATGCTTCTCTGGGATCCCCTTTGTTCAGAAATAGCAGACTTATATGGCTTTGGCATTGCTTTTTGGTAATTAGAATGCCGCTGCGCATCACACGTGTATTATGTCTAGCAGTGAAGGGGTTAATTAGGTAGCTTGTAGGGTGTTAATTTTAGCTTTAGTGTAGAGATCAGCATCCCCCCAGACACATCAAACCCCCTGATCCCACCCAAACTGCTCTCTTCCCTCCCCCACGCCACAATTGTCCCCGTCATCTTAAGTTCTGGCAGAAAGTCTGCCAGTACTAAAATAAAAGTTTTTTTTTATTTTTTTATTATACTGCTGTGTAGGATCCCCCCTTAGCCCCCAACCTCCCTGATCCCCCCCAAACAGCTCTCTAACCCTCCCCTTCTACCTTATTGTGAGTCGTCTTGGGTACTGGCAGCTGTCTGCCAGTACGCAATTAACAATAAAATTGTTTTTTTTTTTTTTATATATTTTTTTTAACTTTTTTATGTAGTGTAGTTCTCCCCCAAAGACCAACCCCTCACCCCCTTCCAGATCCCTTAGATCTTTTAGATTCCCAATTACCACTCCCCTTTCTCCCACTTAATATAACAACATTTTCCACAGTGTAGTGGTTCCCACCCGTTCTTGCCCCGGGCACGTGCCCTCGCGCAAAAGTAACACATAGTGTGATGTCACATACACCTAAAGGTTTCAGATGGGAATACTAACAACATACTGCAGTATGGTTAAAATCCTGTGTATTAAAGGCACATTAAAATCATCTTGCTTTTGTGTAAAAAAAAAAATTCACAAACGCACATGTCCTAAATTTGCCACAAAAAAAAAAAACTAACAGATTTTTAAAATACTGCAAAATTGCCTAAACCTTCTATTGATTTGCATGTATCAGAATTTGCTTTTTGTCAACCACAATTTTTACACAAAAGCAACAGGTGTGCAACTTCCTTTAAAAAAATTTATATATATATATATATATATATATATATATATATATACACACACACACCAAGTAATCATTAAATCGCAAGTGTTCTCCATAAAAGAAGATTCATACTTAAAGGAATCGGAAAGTCAAAATTAAAATTGCATGATTCAGATAGAGCATGTCATTTTAAGACACTTTTAAATTCACTTATATTCTCAAATGTGCTTTGTTCTCTTAGTATAACTTGTTAAAAAAATGAATATGCACATATCATACATTAGTTGGCGCTGCTGCTAATTCGTGCCTGCACACATTTGTCTCTTGTGATTGGCTAAATAGATATTTTCAGCTTCCTGTCAGTAGTGCAATGTTGTCCCTTCAGCAATGGATAACAAGAGAATGAAGAAAATGTGATAATATAATTAAATTGGAAAGTTGTTTAAAATTGTATGTTCTATCTGAATCATAAAAGAAAATTTGGGGGTTTACTATCCCTTTAACATTAAACTAGGTTCTATAGAAGTAAAACTCTCTCTGCTGGAGAGTACATTTTATCTGAATAGGAAGAAATGCCTTCAATAAGTCTGTATTGCAGATAACCCCCACCCTTCATATACCCATCCCTTTCTTGATTGGATCAATGAAACAGAGCCTAACCTTAAAAAAAAACTAAGAGATCTTCTATGATTTCAAAAAAGGTATTAACATCATTATGTAAGTCAAATTAGCTATGAAAGAAATGCAAATGCAGGAACTGAATCTTTGACTTAGACAGTGGAAAAGCAACTGTATTTAAGCCATGATAATATAAAAAATCTACTGAATAGATGTGCAGATTTGGAAAGAAAATTCCTGTACTTGCATGATTAGCTAAAGATAACCCAAACTTGGAAAAATGACTTAAATACTACATGTTTATGGGTCATTGGAAAGGTAGAAGCTATATTATCTAAAAATTAAAAAAAATTACTCGAGAAACAAGGACAAAGTAACTTTAGATTCTGATAAATTATTTGCCAGCTATCAATGAGACTATACAATGCAAAATCATTAAATCAATATTTATATCCTTTACAAAAACTAGAGCAAGAAGGGTTAAAAAGACAACTAGAGGGGGGGGGGGGGGGAGAAAGAAGACTACCTCTTCTGAACCACCAAGGAATTCTCAATGCCTAAAATAAACAGACGGCTTAAGGATTCCTGCTTATGGTTCAGGAACCTTGGGGTGAACCTTGCTGATTTCCCTTGTTCTGATGAGATCTATTTCCAGGAATTAATTTTTTGGGGGGGAAAATGTAATTGAGGGGAGATAACACTCCAGATGATTTTTTTCTGATAAATATTGACATCTACTTGGAAGTTTAAAACCTGAGCAACAAACTGCAGAAGTCGTCCTGGAATGGATTTTTGTCAACCTTAGGATATCTTTATCTTCCAGCATTACAAGCTAGCTATAAACACATCTTAAGGTGGGAAAAACATAATTTATGTAAGAACATACCTGATAAATTCATTTATTTATGGTGGCAAGAGTCCATGAGCTTGTTACTGATGGGATATACATTCCTACCAGGAGGGGGCAAAGTTTCTCAAACCTCAAATGCCTATAAATATACCTCCCACCTCACTCATACCTCAGTTTAACCTATAGCCAAGTTAGTGAGGTGTATGAGTAGTAAAAGCATAAAAAAGAGGAACAGGATAAATAATGTGCTTATGCAAAAACATAACCCCCCAAAAATGTGTGGGTCTTGTGGACTCTCGCCACCATGAAAGAAATTAATTTATCAGGTAAGTTCTTACATAAATTACGTTTTCTTTCATATACGTGGCGAGAGTCCACAAGTTTGTTACTGATGGGATTTAATACCCAAGAGGTGGAAGTCCACGAGTAACAATAGAGGGAGGGATAAAGAAAAAAAAAAACCCAGCTATTTCGGCTGAGAAATAAAATTCAAAAAAATAATTAAGTTTTCTTAAAAATTAAAAAAATAAATCAAAGGCACTAGAATCAAACTGAGATAGCTGCATGAAGAACCTTTCTACCAAAAGCTGCTTCTGAAGAAGCAAAAACATCAAAATGGTAAAATTTAGTAAAGGTATGCAAAGAAGACAAAGTGGCTGCTTTGTAGATTTGATCAACTGAAGCTTCATTCTTGAAAGCCCAAGATGTGGCAACTGATCTTGTAGAATGAGCTGTTATTCTCTGAGGCAAAGACTGACCCGTCTCCAAATAAGCTTTGTGAATTAGAAGTTTCAACCAAGATGCCAAAGAAATGGCAGAGGCTTTTCTAAAACCAGAAAAAATGACAAATAGACTAAAAGTCTTTCTGAAATCTTTAGGAGCATCAACATAATATTTCAAAGCTCTTACCACATCCAAAGAATGTAAAGATCTTTCAAGAGTATTCTTAGGATTAGGACACAAAGAAGGAACAATAATTTCCCTATTAATGTTGTTAGAATTCCCAAATGTAGGCAAAAATGTAAACGAAATCCGCAAAACAGCTTTATCTTGATGGAAAATCAGATAAGGAGACTCACAAGAGAGAGCAGACAATTCAGAAACTCTTCTAGCAGAAGAGATAGCCAAGAGAAATAACACTTTCCAAGAAAGTAGTTTAATGTCCAAAAGGAGGAGCCTGCAAAGTCTTTAATACCTAATTAAGACTCCAAGGAGGAGAAATAGATTTAATAACAGGTTTGATACGAGTCAAAGCCTGGACGAAACAGTATATATCTTGATGATTAGCAAACTTTCTTTGAAATAAAACAGAAAGAACAGAGATTTGTCCTTTCAAAGTATTGGCAGACAAACCTTTATCCAAACCATCCTGAAGAAACCAAAGATTCCTAGGAATTCTAAAAGAATGCCAGGAATAATCATGAGTGGAACACCATGAAAAATAGGTTTTCCAAACCTTGTGATATATTTTCCTTGAAACAGGCTTACGAGCCTGTATCATAGTGTTAATTACTGAGTCAGAGAAACCTCTATAACTAAGGACTAAGCGTTAAATTTCCATGCCTTCAAATTTAGAGATTTGAGATCCGGATGTAAAAACGTACCTTGAGACAGAATGTCTGGTCTTAGAGGAAGTGGCCAAGGATGGCAACTGGACATTCGGACAAGGTCCGCATACCGGGAACATGTGAGGCCATGCTGGTGCTATCAGAAACGCATAAGATTGTTCCATTACGATCTTTGAGATCACTCTTGGAAGAACCACCAGAGGTGGAAAAACGTAAGCAAGTTAGTAAAACCAGGGAACTGCTAAAGCATCCATCATTTCCACCTGAGGATCCCTGACCATCAGATCTATGTCTGGAAGACCCCACATCTGCACAATCTGATAGAATACATCTGGATGGAGAGACCACTCCCCAGTATGTGGTGATTGATGGCTAAGATAATCCGCCTACCAATTGTCTACACCTGGGATATGAATCGCAGTGATTAGACAAGAGTTGTATTCTGCCCAAGAAAGTATTAGAGATACTTCTTTCATTGCTAGGGGACTGCGAGTCCCCCCTTGATGATTGACATATGGCACTGTTGTGACATTGTCTGTTTGAAACCGAATATATGGTTCTCTCCTTAATAGAGTCTGCATAATTGAGCTGAAGAATTTAGATCAGCTTTTTTACAACAAACACACTTAGTTTTGTCAGAAACATGTTCAGGCAGCTCAAATCTTAATGTAACATCTAAAGCAGGTTCAGTTTGAGACATAATTGCAAACAGAGAAAAACATAATTTATGCTTACCTGATAAATTTATTTCTCTTGTAGTGTGTTCAGTCCACGGGTCATCCATTACTTATGGGATATATTCTCTTTCCCAACAGGAAGTTGCAAGAGGATCACCCAAGCAGAGCTGCTATATAGCTCCTCCCCTCACATGTCATATCCAGTCATTCGACCGAAACAAGACGAGAAAGGAGAAACTATAGGGTGCAGTGGTGACTGGAGATATAATTTAAAATTTAGAACCTGCCTCAAAAAAGACAGGGCGAGCCGTGCACTGAACACACTACAAGAAAAATAAATTTATCAAGTAAGCATAAATTATGTTTTCTCTTGTTAAGTGTGTTCAGTCCACGGGTCATCCATTACTTATGGGATACCAATACCAAAGCTAAAGTACACGGATGATGGGAGGGACAAGGCAGGAACTTTAAACAGAAGGAACCACTGCCTGTAGAACCTTTCTCCCAAAAACAGCTTCCGAAGAAGCAAAAGTATCAAATTTGTAAAATTTGGAAAAAGTATGAAGTGAAGACCAAGTTGCAGCCTTGCAAATCTGTTCAACAGAGGCCTCATTCTTAAAGGCCCAAGTGGAAGCCACAGCTCTAGTGGAATGAGCTGTAATTCGTTCAGGAGGCTGCTGTCCAGCAGTCTCATAGGCTAAACGTATTATGACCTCTCCTCTGTCCAGAGTAAACGACAAACAGAGAAGAAGTTTGCCGAAAATCTTTAGTTGCCTGTAAGTAGAACTTCAGGGCACGAACCACGTCTAGATTATGTAAAAGACGTTCCTTCTTTGAAGAAGGATTAGGACATAATGATGGAACAACAATCTCTTGATTGATATTCCTGTTAGAAACAACCTTAGGTAAAAACCCAGGTTTAGTACGCAGGACTACCTTGTCTGAATGAAAGATCAGATAAGGGGAATCACAATGTAAGGCAGATAACTCAGAGACTCTTCGAGCCGAGGAAATAGCCATCAAAAACAGAACTTTCCAAGATAAAAGTTTAATATCAATGGAATGAAGGGGTTCAAACGGAACACCCTGAAGAACTTTAAGAACCAAGTTTAAGCTCCAAGGAGGAGCAACAGTTTTAAACACAGGCTTAATTCTAGCCAAAGCCTGACAAAAGGCCTGGACGTCTGGATTCTCTGCCAGACGCTTGTGTAAAAGAATAGACAGAGCAGAAATCTGTCCCTTTAGTGAAATAGCGGATAAGCCCTTTTCTAAACCCTCTTGTAGAAAAGACAATATCCTAGGAATCCTAACCTTACTCCATGAGTAACTCTTGGATTCACACCAATATAAATATTTACGCCATATCTTATGGTAAATTTTTCTGGTAACAGGTTTCCGAGCCTGTATTAATGTATCAATAACCGAATCCGAAAACCCACGCTTTGATAGAATCAAGAGTTCAATTTCCAAGCAGTCAGCCTCAGAGAAATTAGGTTTGGATGGTTGAAAGGACCCTGAATTAGAAGGTCCTGCCTCAGGGGTAGAGACCATGGTGGACAGGACGACATGTCCACTAGGTCTGCATACCAGGTCCTGAGTGGCCACGCAGGCGCTATCAGAATCACCGATGATCTCTCCTGTTTGATCCTGGCAATCAGTCGAGGTAGCAACGGAAAAGGTGGAAACACATAAGCTATGTTGAAAACCCAAGGGGCTGCTAGTGCATCTACCAGCACCGCTCCCGGGTCCCTGGACCCGTATCCGTAACAAGGAAGCTTGGCGTTCTGGCGAGATGCCATGAGATCCAGATCCTGTTTGCCCCAACGACGAATCAGTTGAGCAAATACCTCCGGGTGAAGTTCCCACTCCCCCGGATGAAAAGTCTGACGACTTAGAAAATCCGCCTCCCAGTTCTCCACGCCTGGGATGTAGATCGCTGACAGGTGGCAAGAGTGAGACTCTGCCCAGCGAATTATCTTCGAGACTTCCACCATCGCTAGGGAACTCCTGGTTCCCCCTTGATGATTGATGTAAGCCACAGTCGTGATGTTGTCCGACTGAAATCTGATGAACCTCAGTGTTGCTAACTGAGGCCAAGCTAGAAGAGCATTGAATATTGCTCTTAATTCTAGAATGTTTATTGGGAGGAGTTTCTCCTCCTGAGTCCACGATCCCTGAGCCTTCAGGGAGTTCCAGACTGCTCCCCAGCCTAGTAGGCTGGCATCTGTTGTTACAATCGTCCAATCTGGTCTGCGAAAGGTCATTCCTTCGGACAGATGAACCCGTGACAACCACCAGAGAAGAGAATCTCTGGTCTCCTGGTCCAGATTTAGCAAAGGGGACAGATCTGAGTAATCCCCGTTCCACTGACTTAGCATGCATAGTTGCAGCGGTCTGAGATGCAGGCGCGCAAATGGCACTATGTCCATTGCAGCGACAATTAAGCCGATTACTTCCATGCACTGAGCTACTGATGGGCTTGGAATGGAGTGAAGGACACGGCAAGCATTGAGAATCTTTGATAACCTGGACTCTGTCAGGTAAATCTTCATCTCTACAAAATCTATAAGAGTCCCTAGAAAAGGAACCCTTGTGAGTGGTAACAGAGAACTCTTTTCCACGTTCACTTTCCACCCATGCGACCTCAGAAATGCTAGAACTATCTCTGTATGAGACTTTGCATTTTGAAAACTTGACGCTTGTATCAGAATGTCGTCTAGGTACGGAGCCACCGCTATGCCTCGTGGTCTTAGTACCGCCAGAAGTGAGCCTAGAACCTTTGTAAAAATTCTCGGGGCCGTAGCTAACCCGAAGGGAAGAGCTACAAACTGGTAATGCCTGTCTAGAAAGGCAAACCTTAGGTACCGATAATGATGTTTGTGAATTGGTATGTGAAGGTAGGCATCCTTTAAGTCCACTGTGGTCATATATTGACCCTCTTGGATCATGGGTAGGATGGTCCGAATGGTTTCCATCTTGAACGATGGAACCCTTAGGAATTTGTTTAAGATTTTTAAGTCTAAGATTGGTCTGAAGGTACCCTCTTTTTTGGGAACCACAAACAGATTTGAGTAAAACCCTTGCCCTTGTTCCGTTCGCGGAACTGGGTGGATCACTCCCATCACTAAGAGGTCTTGTACACATTGTAGATGGGTGAAGAGAGAAAGTCTGCCCCCCACTAGATCCGTCTCCGGAAAGGGGGCCCTGTCTTCATGCTGTCTTAGGGGCGGAAGTAGGCTTTCTGGCCTGCTTGCCCTTGTTCCATGACTGGTTGCCTTTCCAACCCTGTCTGTAACGAGCAGTAGTTCCTTCCTGTTTTGGAGCGGAGGAAGTTGATGCTGCTCCTGCCTTGAAATTACGAAAGGCACGAAAATTAGACTGTTTGGCCTTTGATTTGGCCCTGTCCTGAGGAAGGGTGTGGCCCTTACCTCCAGTAATGTCAGCAATAATTTCCTTCAAGCCGGGCCCGAATAAGGTCTGCCCTTTGAAAGGAATGTTCAGTAGTTTAGACTTAGAAGTTACATCTGCTGACCAGGATTTAAGCCATAGCGCTCTGCGCGCCTGTATGGCGAATCCGGAATTCTTAGCCGTAAGTTTGGTTAAATGCACTACGGCATCCGAAACAAACGCATTAGCCAGCTTAAGCGTTCTAAGCTTGCTCAAAGTCTCATCCAATGGTGCTGTGCGAATCGACTCTTCCAGAGACTCAAACCAGAATGCCGCTGCAGCAGTGACAGGCGCAATGCATGCAAGAGGCTGTAATATAAAACCTTGTTGAACAAACATTTTCTTAAGGTAACCCTCTAATTTTTTATCCATTGGATCTGAGAAAGCACAGCTATCCTCCACCGGGATAGTGGTACGCTTGGCTAAAGTAGAAACTGCTCCCTCCACCTTAGGGACCGTCTGCCATAAGTCTCGTGTGGTGGCGTCTATAGGGAACATTTTTCTAAATATCGGAGGAGGGGAAAAAGGCACACCGGGTCTATCCCACTCCTTGCTAATAATCTCTGTAAGCCTTTTTGGTATAGGAAAAACGTCAGTACACACCGGTACCGCATAGTATTTATCCAGCCTACATAATTTCTCTGGGATTGCCACCGTGTCACAATCATTCAGAGCCGCTAACACCTCCCCTAGCAACACGCAGAGGTTCTCAAGCTTAAATTTAAAATTTCTGAATCCGGTCTCCCCGAATCAGAACCGTCACCCACAGAATGAAACTCTCCGTCCTCATGTTCTGCAAATTGTGACGCAGTATCAGACATGGCTCTTGTGTCATCGGCGCGCTCTGTCCTTAATCCAGAGCTATCGCGCTTGCCTCTTAACTCGGGCATATTGTATAATACTTCTTTCATAACATTAGCCATATCATGTAAAGTGATTTGTAAGGGCCTTGATGTACTTGGCGCCTCAATCTCACGCATCTCCCGAGCGGGAGACGAAGGTACTGACACGTGAGGAGAGTTAGACGGCATAACTTCCCCCTCGTTGTCTGGTGATAATTTCTTTATCGGTACAGATTGACTTTTATTCAAAGTAATATCAATACAATTGGTACACATATTTCTATTGGGCTCCACATCGGCTTTTGAACATAATGAACAAGCAGATTCCTCTGTATCAGACATGTTTAAACAGACTAGCAATGAAGCTAGCAAGCTTGGAATTACTTTCAACAAAATTACAAGCAATATAAAAAACGCTGCAGCGCTTTTAACAAACACAGTTGAATAACAAAGAACTAATTCAGTATTAGTCAACAATTCTTAACGGTAAATGAATTAATTAGCAGAGGATTGCACCCATTAGCAAAGGATGATTAACCCCTCAATACCCAAAAAACGGATATCATTAAGATTTAACGCTTTTATCACAGTCAAACACACTGTCACAGGTCTGCTGTGACTGATTACCTCCCTCAAAAACGAATTTTGAAGACCCCTGAGCTCTCTAGAGACGTCCTGGATCAAGGAGGAAGAAGCAGGAAGACTGTGCTAGAATTTTAACTGCGCAACAAGGCGCTAAAAAGAAAAGGTCCCTCCCACTCATATTACAACAGTGGGAGACCTGATATAACGGTTTCTATGCAGAAAAATACGTTAGCCATGTGGAAAAAAATCATGCCCAAAAAGGATTTATCACCAAAGTACCTCACAAAACGAATAACATGCCAGTAAACGTTTTAAAACAAACTTTTTCAATGTCATGCAAAGTTATCAGTAAGCCTGCTACCAGTCGCTTCTACTGCAGATAAGGCTTAAGCATTATTTCAGTATTAACAGTATTTTCTCAGTCAAATTCTAGTCCCTAGAAAATAACTCAACTGCGCATACATTTATCAGCCTGATACCAGTCGCTACTACTGCATTTAAGGCTGTACTTACATCATATGGGTAACAGCAGTGTTTTCTTAGTCAATTCCATTCCCAGAAAATATTGTACTGCACATACCTCATTTGCGGGGGACCCCGCATGCTATTCCCCTTTTCTGAAGTTACCCTACTCCTCAGAATGTCGAGAACAGCCAGTGGATCTTAGTTACGCCTGCTAAGATCATAGAAAACGCAGGCAGATTCTTCTTCCAAATACTGCCTGAGATAGAAAAAAACAGCACACTCCGGTGCCATTTAAAATAACAAACTTTTGATTGAAGAATAATTAAGTAAAAACTCCAACTCCTCTCGCGACCTCCTTCTTTGTTGAGGGTTGCAAGAGAATGACTGGATATGACATGTGAGGGGAGGAGCTATATAGCAGCTCTGCTTGGGTGATCCTCTTGCAACTTCCTGTTGGGAAGGAGAATATATCCCATAAGTAATGGATGACCCGTGGACTGAACACACTTAACAAGAGAAAAGAGCGAATAATTATAATAAAAGTAACTGATTTAGAAAAATAATGCTGCACAAAAGCTCTCTAAGCGTTTTCTGAGAGCACTGAATGAGCTGGGGCTGAGCTTATAACGCTAAAAAAGGCAGGAAATTTTTGCGCCAAAAAAAGGCGCAAAATGATGATGCATCTTGCATGGCGTAAATTGTGTCATCACATGCAGGTTAGCGCGCAAATTTTGATATGTTCTATCCTTCGAAGGCAGGTAAGAAATTGGATTGCTGTGCAATATAAAAAGATTTTTTTACCCAAAATTAAGCTTAATTGAATAGATGAAATGTGAATATGAGTGACTCAATTCGAGACATAATATGTAGCATCCACCAAATAAACAAAATAAAATAATAGCTCCCAAAACCCCTGTATGTTTCGCAGACTCTACTAACCTTGACAAATATTTAGCTGCTAATTAAAGTTGCCAAAAAAGAGCACTGAATTACTGACTCAAGGCATGTATACAAACAATATATAACAACTTTAACTTAAAAGTGCCCAATCCATAGCTGAGAGTGTATCATATTAAAATTAAAAGGTATATACTTACCGTATAAGACACCCATCCACATATAGCAGACAGCCAAACCAGTACTGAAACATATCAGCAGAGGTAATGGTACAAGAGTATAATGTCGATCTATAAAGGGAGGCAGCAGATTAATCTCGGCGAACGATTTACAGAGAGCCTTATAAATAGATTTCCCACAGGCGGAAACATGGTATCATCAGGCAATACTCCCTTCACATCCCTCAGACAAACACTGCACTTAGACAGGAACTGGGCTTCAATATGCTTAGAAGCGCCTATCACTGAAGAATCAAGCAAATTATGCTTCACTACCTCCTAAGAAGGTATGAATGACTTGGGAGTTGAATTTATAGGCATTTGAGGTTTGGGAAACTTTGCCCCTCCTGGTAGGAATGTATATCCCATCAGTAACAAGCTCATGGACTCTCGCCACCTATATGAAAGAAATACCATTGCCGTTATGCTACTTGAATGCATATGAACATGACAAAAAATATAAATGGGGGTTTCAGGTTTTTAGAGCTAGAAACACTAATAAGAATTCTGAAACAATTATGGGGGCAATTTCACTAGCCCTAGAGCCGATTTCAACCAAGGTCCCAACTGAAAGGGCCTTTTAAAAGTACAGCATGGTTGCAGAAAACTCCGTACTTAGAAGTACCTGTGCAGTGTTAGCCATCAACTAAGGGAGAGCCTTGCCTGATGAGAGGGAGGAAATCTATTGCAAGCCTAGGTAGTCATGGGTTCACTGGGACATGAGGCATAAATACCACAGAAAAGAGCTGCTATCACATTGAGCAAATCCTTTCTACAAGGCATAAGCATGAATTAAAAGATGTTGAGCACAGAAATCTTCAGCATACATATTCTGGCCAAACCTGTATCATTTTAATTCATAGGAACTGAACCTGGTTTGAAATTATCAGAACATTTCTTAAAAACTGATCTCCTTTGAGTGAAGCAATAGAACCACCTCAGTCTTCCGGCTCTGCTTAGAAAAGTAGAATTAGATATAAACAGACACAGAAATACCCTATGAGCTGTTCTTTACTGGAAAAGCTGAGAAAAACATAATTATGCTTATCAGATAATTTCCTTTCCTTCTGTATGGGAAGAGTCTACAGCTGCATTCCTTACTTGTGGGACATACTGAACCTGGCCACCAGGAGGAGGCAAAGACACCCCAGCCAAAGGCTTAAATACCTCCCCCACCTTCCTCATACCCCAGTCATTCTGCCGAGGGAACAAGGAACAGAAGGAGAAGTATCAGGGTGAAAAAGGTGCCAGAAGAATACATTTAAATTTAGGGCCGCCCATCGGAGAACATGGGCAATTTAATGTCTACTTCATGCATAGGCTCCAACGGAGTCTGTTGCAAAACTTTAAGAACAAGATTTAAACTCCATGGAGGAGCATTAGATCTAAACACAGGTCTGATCCTATCAGAGCCTTAACAAATGACTGCACATCTGGAAGCTCAGCGAACCTCTTGTGCAGAGACAGGGACGAAATTTGTCCATTCAGGGAACTCGCAGAAAAGCCCTTCTCCAGTTCATCCTGGAGAACAGAATAAGAAGTCCACCACACCTTATGATAGATGCGAAGAACAACCAGCTTACAAGCTTAAAGGGACAATAAACACTCATTTTTTCTTTAGATAAATGTTTTGTAGATGATCTATTTATATAGCCCATAAAGTTTTTGTTTTTTTTAAATGTATAGTTTTGCTTATTTTTAAATAACATTGCTCTGATTTTAAGACTCCTAACCAAGTCACAAAGCTTTATGAGAATACCGTCAGCTACATACTCCAGCTTGCTCCTGCTTGTGTAAAGGGTCTTTTTATATGTAAAAGAAGGGGGAGGGGGGGAGTGTCTTATTTCCCACTTGAAGTGGGCTTTCCACCAGAATGGACTTAAGACGGACGTCCCTTGGGATAAGAGATCCGGACAAAACCACCAAGAGAGCGATTCTCTCGATCGGTTGTACAGAGAAATCTGTTGAGACAGATCCGAATGATCGCCGTTCCACTGCTTCAGCATGCGCAGTTGCAACAGTCTGAGGTGAAACCTGGCAAAGGAAATGATGTCCTTCTAGAAACCATGAAACCAATCACCTCCATACACCGAGCCACAGATGGCCTTAAGGAGGTCTGGAGGGCAAGACATGTTGAAGCTAGCTTGCAATGTCTCTGGTTTGTTAGAAATATTCTCATGTCTATGGAGTCTATTATAGTACTCGTGAATTCTACCCTGGTACTTGATACAAGAGAACTCTCTTTAGATTTATCTTCCATCCATGGGATCGAAGAAGACAGAGGAGAGATTCCGAATGGCCCACTCTTCGAAAAATTTATTGGAGCCATAGCTAGACCAAACGGAAGTGCAATAAACTGGAAGTGCTGATCCAGGAACGCAAACCTGATGAACTGGAAGTGGTCCTTGAGGATTGGTACGTGAAGGGAGCATCCTTCAGATCTATCGTGGTCATGAACTGCCCTTCTCGAACGAGGGGAAGAATGGACCCCATTGTCTCCATCTTGAACGAGGGGACATTTAACAACGTGTTTAAGCACTTTAGGTCCAGAATCGGATGGGAAGTTCCCTCCTTCTTTGGGACCACGAAAAGGTTTGAATAGTATCCCAAACCTCTCACAGCGATAGGCACTGGGACAAAAACTCTTAAGAGGTCAGATCCCGTACGCACCCCAGAAAGGCTTCCCTCCCTTTTGGTCAGGAAGACAGGAGAGAGAGGAGGAATCTGCCCTTGGGTGGCTGAGACTTGAAACCTATGAGCTATGACCTGCAGGACCTATGGATCCTGCATGTCCCTGAACCAAGTGACTGAAAAGAGTGACTGTCACGATCCAGAAGAGGACCGGGGACCACCCATTCATGTCGACTTAGACTCGGCAGACTTCTTGCTCTGCTTGGATTTATTCCATGACTGAGCCGGCTTCCAAGAGCAGTGGTTTGCTCTGGCCTAGAGGAGAACTGTTGACATGGGCTTTATCAAAACGAAAAGAACGAAAATTGTCCCTTAGACTAGTTCATAGTCTCTTGCGGTAGGAGGGCACCCTTGCAACCCTGTGACCGTGGAGATAATTGAGGCCAGGCCTGGACCAAACAAAATCATTCCCTTAAAGGGGAGGGAAAGAAGTCTAGACTTAGAAGTCATAACTACAGACAATGACTTCAGCCAGAGCCAACGAGCCTGAACAGAAAAAGCTGAAGCCTTAGCATTCAGGCGAATAATCTGCCTAATAGCATCACAGATAAAAGAATAAACAACCCTCAAGGCCAAAAATCTTTCCTGAGTAGCGGCGAGGGGACCCTCCACCCGATCACATACAGGCTCACTATTATAGGATCTCCTAACAAAGATCCCAAAATAATATGGACAGAGAAAAAGGAAAATAGGAGCGCCAAGGGCTAAAGTATGCTATCAGGGAATGGGTACAAAGAGAAAAAATAACTATAGCAACTATATATGTCAGGTGTTGACAAATAGTAGGACAGCAGCTAAATTAGAACATACAAAAACAATGTTTAATTATATTACAAATCTAATTAAAAATCTAAACAAATTCTGAATAAAATCTTATTAAAAATCTTAAAAGCAAATTATTTAATAGACATTTACATAAATAAAATTCACATAAACATTAGCAGGTTTTAGAATGATGGCTATACACTAGATGATAACAGCCTAAAATGAATAAATAGTGCAAAATTGCTGGTGAAAGAACTAATAAACCTAATTGTCTTAATCAGTGTCCTACTCCTCCTGGGGTCAAAAAATAAAACGAAAAAAAAAAAAAAAAATACACGAAAAAAATGGCTGAATAAAAAAAAAAACATAATTTATGCTTACCTGATAAATTCCTTTCTTCTGTTGTGTGATCAGTCCACGGGTCATCATTACTTCTGGGATATAACTCCTCCCCAACAGGAAATGCAAGAGGATTCACCCAGCAGAGCTGCATATAGCTCCTCCCCTCTACGTCAGTCCCAGTCATTCGACCAAGAATCAACGAGAAAGGAGTAACCAAGGGTGAAGTGGTGACTGGAGTATAATTTAAAAGATATTTACCTGCCTTAAAACAGGGCGGGCCGTGGACTGATCACACAACAGAAGAAAGGAATTTATCAGGTAAGCATAAATTATGTTTTCTTCTGTTATGTGTGATCAGTCCACGGGTCATCATTACTTCTGGGATACCAATACCAAAGCAAAAGTACACGGATGACGGGAGGGATAGGCAGGCTCATTATACAGAAGGAACCACTGCCTGAAGAACCTTTCTCCCAAAAATAGCCTCCGAAGAAGCAAAAGTATCAAATTTGTAAAATTTGGAAAAAGTATGAAGCGAAGACCAAGTTGCAGCCTTGCAAATCTGTTCAACAGAGGCCTCATTCTTAAAGGCCCAAGTGGAAGCCACAGCTCTAGTGGAGTGAGCTGTAATTCTTTCAGGAGGCTGCTGTCCAGCAGTCTCATAGGCTAAACGTATTATGCTACGAAGCCAAAAAGAGAGAGAGGTAGCAGAAGCTTTTTGACCTCTCCTCTGTCCAGAATAAACGACAAACAGGGAAGAAGTTTGGCGAAAATCTTTAGTTGCCTGCAAGTAGAACTTGAGGGCACGAACTACATCCAGATTGTGTAGAAGACGTTCCTTCTTTGAAGAAGGATTTGGGCACAAGGATGGAACAACAATCTCTTGATTGATGTTCCTGTTAGTGACTACCTTAGGTAAGAACCCAGGTTTAGTACGCAGAACTACCTTGTCTGAGTGAAAAATCAGATAAGGAGAATCACAATGTAAGGCTGATAACTCAGAGACTCTTCGAGCCGAGGAAATAGCCATTAAAAACAGAACTTTCCAAGATAACAATTTTATATCAATGGAATGAAGGGGTTCAAACGGAACACCCTGTAAAACGTTAAGAACTAAATTTAAACTCCATGGCGGAGCAACAGCTTTAAACACAGGCTTGATCCTAGCTAAAGCCTGACAAAAAGCCTGGACGTCTGGATTTTCTGACAGACGCCTGTGCAACAAGATGGACAGAGCTGAAATCTGTCCCTTTAATGAACTAGCTGATAAACCCTTTTCTAAACCTTCTTGTAGAAAAGACAATATCCTAGCGATCCTAACCTTACTCCAGGAGTAACCTTTGGATTCGCACCAGTATAGGTATTTACGCCATATTTTATGGTAAATCCTTCTGGTAACAGGCTTCCTAGCCTGTATCAGGGTATCAATAACCGACTCAGAAAAACCACGTTTTGATAAAATCAAGCGTTCAATTTCCAAGCAGTCAGCTTCAGAGAAGTTAGATTTTGATGTTTGAACGGACCCTGTATCAGAAGGTCCTGTCTTAGAGGTAGAGACCAAGGCGGACAGGATGACATGTCCACTAGATCTGCATACCAAGTCCTGCGTGGCCATGCAGGCGCTATTAGAATCACTGATGCTCTCTCCTGTTTGATTTTGGCAATCAATCGAGGAAGCAGCGGGAAGGGTGGAAACACATAGGCCATCCCGAAGTTCCAAGGTGCTGTCAAAGCATCTATCAGAACCGCTCCCGGATCCCTGGATCTGGACCCGTAGCGAGGAAGTTTGGCGTTCTGGCGAGACGCCATGAGATCTATCTCTGGTTTGCCCCAACTTCGAAGTATTTGGGCAAAGACCTCCGGATGAAGTTCCCACTCCCCCGGATGAAAAGTCTGGCGACTCAAGAAATCCGCCTCCCAGTTCTCCACTCCCGGGATGTGGATTGCTGACAGGTGGCAAGAGTGAGACTCTGCCCAGCGAATTATCTTTGATACTTCCATCATTGCTAGGGAGCTTCTTGTCCCTCCCTGATGGTTGATGTAAGCTACAGTCGTGATGTTGTCCGACTGAAACCTGATGAACCCCCGAGTTGTTAATTGGGGCCAAGCCAGAAGGGCATTGAGAACTGCTCTCAATTCCAGAATGTTTATTGGAAGGAGACTCTCCTCCTGATTCCATAGTCCCTGAGCCTTCAGAGAATTCCAGACAGCGCCCCAACCTAGTAGGCTGGCGTCTGTTGTTACAATTGTCCAGTCTGGCCTGCTGAATGGCATCCCCCTGGACAGGTGTGGCCGATAAAGCCACCATAGAAGAGAATTTCTGGTCTCTTGATTCAGATTCAGAGTAGGGGACAAATCTGAGTAATCCCCATTCCACTGACTTAGCATGCACAATTGCAGCGGTCTGAGGTGTAGGCGTGCAAAAGGTACTATGTCCATTGCCGCTACCATCAAGCCGATCACCTCCATGCATTGAGCTACTGACGGGTGTTGAATGGAATGAAGGACACGGCATGCATTCTGAAGCTTTGTTAACCTGTCTTCTGTCAGGTAAATCTTCATTTCTACAGAATCTATAAGAGTCCCCAAGAATGGAACTCTTGTGAGAGGAAAAAGAGAACTCTTCTTTTCGTTCACTTTCCATCCATGCGACCTTAGAAATGCCAGAACTAGCTCTGTATGAGACTTGGCAGTTTGAAAGCTTGAAGCTTGTATTAGAATGTCGTCTAGGTACGGAGCTACCGAAATCCCTCGCGGTCTTAGTACCGCCAGAAGGGCACCCAGAACCTTTGTGAAGATTCTTGGAGCCGTAGCCAATCCGAATGGAAGAGCTACAAACTGGTAGTGCCTGTCTAAGAAGGCAAACCTTAGATACCGGTGATGATCTTTGTGGATCGGTATGTGAAGGTAAGCATCTTTTAAATCCACTGTGGTCATGTACTGACCCTTTTGGATCATGGGTAAGATTGTCCGAATAGTTTCCATTTTGAACGATGGAACTCTTAGGAATTTGTTTAGAATCTTTAAATCTAAGATTGGCCTGAAAGTTCCCTCTTTTTTGGGAACCACAAACAGGTTTGAGTAGAACCCTTGTCCTTGTTCCGACCGCGGAAACGGATGGATCACTCCCATTAATAACAGATCTTGTACACAGCGTAGAAACGCTTCTTTCTTTATCTGGTTTGTTGACAACCTTGACAGATGAAATCTCCCTCTTGGGGGAGATAATTTGAAGTCTAGAAGGTATCCCTGAGATATGATCTCTAGTGCCCAGGGATCCTGAACATCTCTTGCCCAGGCCTGGGCGAAGAGAGAAAGTCTGCCCCCCACTAGATCCGGTCCCGGATCGGGGGCATTCGGTTCATGCTGTCTTTGGGGCAGCAGCAGGTTTCCTGGCCTGCTTGCTCTTGTTCCAGGACTGGTTAGGCTTCCAGCCTTGCCTGTAACGAGCAACAGCTCCTTCCTGTTTTGGTGCAGTGGAGGTTGATGCTGCTCCTGTTTTGAAATTCCGAAAGGGACGAAAATTAGACTGTCTAGCCTTAGCTTTGGCTTTGTCTTGAGGTAGGGCGTGGCCCTTACCTCCTGTAATGTCAGCGATAATTTCTTTCAAACCGGGCCCAAATAAAGACTGCCCCTTGAAAGGTATATTAAGTAATTTGGACTTAGAAGTAACATCAGCTGACCAGGATTTTAGCCACAGCGCCCTACGTGCCTGTATGGCGAATCCTGAGTTCTTAGCCGTGAGTTTGGTTAAATGTACTACGGCCTCCGAAATGAATGAATTAGCTAGTTTAAGGACTCTAAGCCTGTCCGTAATGTCGTCTAGCGTAGATGAACTAAGGTTCTCTTCCAGAGACTCAATCCAAAATGCTGCCGCAGCCGTAATCGGCGCGATACATGCAAGGGGTTGCAATATAAAACCTTGTTGAACAAACATTTTCTTAAGGTAACCCTCTAATTTTTTATCCATTGGATCTGAAAAAGCACAGCTATCCTCCACCGGGATAGTGGTACGCTTAGCTAAAGTAGAAACTGCTCCCTCCACCTTAGGGACCGTTTGCCATAAGTCCCGAGTGGTGGCGTCTATTGGAAACATCTTTCTAAATATTGGAGGGGGTGAGAACGGCACACCGGGTCTATCCCACTCCTTAGTAACAATTTCAGTTAGTCTCTTAGGTATAGGAAAAACGTCAGTACTCGCCGGTACCGCAAAGTATTTATCCAACCTACACAGTTTCTCTGGTATTGCAACGGTGTTACAATCATTGAGAGCTGCTAAGACCTCCCCTAATAATACACGGAGGTTCTCCAATTTAAATTTAAAATTTGAAATATCTGAATCCAATCTGTTTGGATCAGAACCGTCACCCACAGAATGAAGCTCTCCGTCCTCATGCTCTGCAAGCTGTGACGCAGTATCAGACATGGCCCTAGTATTGTCAGCGCACTCTGTTCTCACCCCAGAGTGATCACGCTTGCCTCTTAGTTCTGGTAATTTAGACAAAACTTCAGTCATAACAGTAGCCATATCTTGTAATGTTATTTGTAATGGCCGCCCAGATGTACTAGGCGCCATAATATCACGCACCTCCCGGGCGGGAGATGCAGGTACTGCCGCGTGAGGCGAGTTAGTCGGCATAACTCTCCCCTCGCTGTTTGGTGAAATTTGTTCACATTGTACAGATTGACTTTTATTTAAAGTAGCATCAATACAGTTAGTACATAAATTTCTATTGGGCTCCACCTTGGCATTGGAACAAATGACACAGATATCTTCCTCTGAGTCAGACATGTTTAACACACTAGCAATAAACTTGCAACTTGGTTATAATCTTTTTTAGCAAAAACGTACTGTGCCTCAAAGAGGTACTAAACGATTAAATGACAGTTGAAATAATGAACTGAAAAACAGTTATAGCATCAAACTTTAAAACAACACAACTTTTAGCAAAGGTTTGTTCCCATTAGTAAAATAACAATAATTAAATTTGACATAAAAATTACAGAGCAACGTTTTTATTCACAGTCAATATAAAATTCTCACAGCTCTGCTGAGAGAATCTACCTCCCTCCAAAGAAGTTTGAAGACCCCTGAGATCTGTCAGAGATAAACCGGATCATGCAGGAAATATAAGAGTAGCTGACTGGAAATTTTTGATGCGTAGCAAAGAGCGCCAAAAACGGCCCCTCCCTCTCACACACAGCAGTGAAGAGAAACGAAACTGTCACAATTAAAAGCAAACAACTGCCAAGTGGAAAATAATGCCCAAATATTTATTCACTCAGTACCTCAGCAATGCAAACGATTCTACATTCCAGCAAAAACGTTTAACATGATAATACTTATTAAAAGGATTAGTGACTTTTAACAGAGTAGTTCCGGTGAAATACCATCCCCAGAATACTGAAGTGTATACATACATGTCATTATAACGGTATGGCAGGATTTTCTCATCAATTCCATTCAGAAAATAAAAACTGCTACATACCTCAATGCAGATTCATCTGCCCGCTGTCCCCTGATCTGAAGCTTTTACCTCCCTCAGATGGCCGAGAACAGCAATATGATCTTAACTACTCCGGTTAAAATCATAGTAAAAAACTCTGGCAGATTCTTCCTCAAACTCTGCCAGAGAAGTAATAACACGCTCCGGTGCTATTGTAAAATAACAAACTTTTGATTGAAGTCATAAAAACTAAGTATAATCACCATAGTCCTCTCACACATCCTATCTAGTCGTTGGGTGCAAGAGAATGACTGGGACTGACGTAGAGGGGAGGAGCTATATGCAGCTCTGCTGGGTGAATCCTCTTGCATTTCCTGTTGGGGAGGAGTTATATCCCAGAAGTAATGATGACCCGTGGACTGATCACACATAACAGAAGAAAAGGAGATTAATAAAAAGACGTGTACACGTACAAAAAAATAAAATAGAAAATAATGATATGGGCTGCAAACCCCTTCTTTTTGTCATTGAAGTTTGATTGGTTGACAGTCCACTTATATTGCCTCAGTACTCTATGCCTCCTTATGTCTTGATAAAGGCCCTTTACGGGTTGAAACGCATTGACTGCATAAGGAGGCCTGTATTCTTCCCTGGTGAGTTTATTTCCAATTATAACCCACCTTTTGGACATATTTTGCATTTGTGGCTTTGTTTTTATTTCTTAAGCAGAGTGGTCCCAGGCTCATTTACTTGTTCACACTACATCGTTATTCACTTTACCCAGCTGGTGCGGCACCCTTAAGGATTTTGTTCCCAGGATCACCCTCACTAGGATTGTGTTTTGTTTTTTTTGTGTTTTTTTTTTTTAAGTTTTATTGAGGTTCAATGCAGGCAAACATACAGTAATAGTTAATGCACAATAAAAAGACAATGGTTTCCCAAAATACAGTCAATACAAGAAAAGCTAATGCGTCTTCACTAACAAAGTTTGCTGAGCAAATTAAATACCTACAGGATGCCACATGGGGCCACTTTTGGACCCCCTAGATTTAAGAGTGATGTAGACTATAGTAGGTAATAACAAATTAAGGGGACCACTCTTGGGTCCCTTACAATGAACCTCTTTTTTGCTTTGATTTCTCAATGTATACTTATGGGTCTATGAGGGCAGAAGTCATAATGGAGCTCATTTGCTATGAGGTATATTGTACCAAATATTGTACCAAGCTTTAACAAATGTTAAGAGGGTGAGGATCCCTATATAACTCCCAATTGGGTGATAAGTAGGTGTAGGGGCTGGGAACAGTATAATTATAGGGGTTATAACAGCTTATGGGTTGAGAAAAAGACCAGTTGGGAGAGCCAAGGGAAGGAGGCTGGGCTTCAAAAGAGTAAATAATATATGGTGTCTGATAGTTTCCTATATGGCCAAGGTAGTTACTGCGACGACTAATATTAAATACATCTGGAATAGTTATAAAAGATATTCACTCATATACATTGCCTAGGAATTACATACTCTCGGTACCTGAGAGCTCCTTATTTTGCACTTTAGAGAACAGTTAGGGGCTAATATAATACATTATGATTAGAAGCATTATATGTTTATATAGCTAGGCATACCAGAACTGTTGACCTGACTATAGCTATATATTATCTGCTGAGTAAAACGAAAACATAAATTGAAATGACAGGTAAGTAACTGCAAACAGCATAGAGTGAACCGAGTTCATAAACGGGGAAAGAGAAAAGGAGACTCTGTAAAACACTCTAGCAACAAAAAACAGCAAAACAATAGGATAGTAATATGAAATCTAAGGGGGGCAATTGTCGGAGAGTCCATGCACAGATATATTGTCAAGTCCGACTTAGAGCAGAGCTAGACAGGTTCAGGGCACCCTGTGTAATATTTAACTAAATCTATCCCAGCACGGCCATGTCTATTGGAGTCCAACAGCCAAATGAAAAAAGCTGTCATTGTTGGAGAAAGGCCATCGTATACTTGAGTAGTTCACATATTTACCCCACTCCAACTCTGTACAGGACTACTTGTATTGAAGGTGAAAATGGAGCCATTGCTGTGACGCAGTCTCCCGCCGAGAGCAAGCTATCCGGGACAACACAGGAGTTGTTCCAGTCCCCAGCATTCAGCTGTACTTCTGCCGCATAAAGATCTTTAGTCCCGAGATGTGCGATGAGGTAAGCACTATCTTTTCCTCCTGAAGCCATCTACGGCTTTATATCAGGCCTCCTTTGTGCGGGGGTCATTCTGCGATCCAGTTTTGAGATGGGCAGGGCAGAAGATGAATTTTGACGGCTCTTTGTATTATGTGGCAATAATTTCCTTTCAATATGCCGGTCGTTATTGCAGAAGCATCCATCCGATTTGTAAGAATCCAAATCAGTAGGTAGATCAGTTGGCTCCTGGACGGGAGGAGTGTCGTCAGCCCTTTGCTTGTGGCGCTTCCAAATCCCCATTGAGGTAAGTGGGTGTCGTGCAGACCGCCCATAGCTCAGTGCCTCAGAGGCTTGTATTACACTCGGGAAGGTGGGAATTATCAGCCAGGGCCCAAAAGCAGCATCACTCTCTGCCTCCACAGGATCGCAGTCTCCCCGCAGGTCTTCCACCTAGTTAGTAGCTGAGGGTTGGCGAAGGCCATTTTGTAGGGTTATTTCAAAGGCAACTTGGTAGTCATCTAAAAGTTTGCTGAGCTCCGTTAGAAGAAAAGCAGTTGGACACATATTAAGCTTAGGTTAAGACTGCACACTCAAGGCACAGCTAGTTGTGGTAACAGGCTGAGGCTTCTATTATAGGGGAAGGCCTCAAAATGAAAAGTCCGGTACTGAGGGCAGTGAAGCCCAGTCACTATCCAAAACCCTATATCTGGAATGCGGACCTCTTCAGACAAGCCTCTCCACTATTTTAAGCAGGGTATTGCAAAAAATGAAATGTTAAATTAGAGAACAATGGAGAGAGCTTAAGGAGCTGAAGCTCAGTGCGACCTGCAAGATGGCCGCCCCCGGATATCCCCCACTAGGATTGTTTTTTCAGGACCCATCATAATTTGGAATATTGGTGACTTCATTTTAGGCTGTGATCACCTAGTGTATAGCCATCATTCTAAAACCTGCTAATGTTTATGTGAATTTTATTTATGTAAATGTCAATTAAATAATTTGCTTTTAAGATTTTTAATAAGATTTTATTCAGAATTTGTTTAGATTTTAAATTAGATTTGTAATAGAATTTAACATTATTTTTGTATGCTCTAATTTAGCTGCTGTCCTACTATTGGTCAACACCTGACATATATAGTTGCTATAGTTATTTTTTCACATTGTACCCATTCCCTTATAGCATACGTTAGCCCTTGGCGCTCCTATTTTCCTTTTTCCAAATCCTATAAGGAGTCACACCAGAAGGTAGTTTCTCCAGCAATCGCCGCCGCCAGTTGAAACAAATATCCCGTATGTTGAAACCTCTTTCTTAACAGAGTCTCCATCTTTTATCCATGGGCTCTTTAAACGAAGAGCTATCCTCAAGCGGGATAGTAGTACATTTAGCAAGGGTGAAGATAGCGGACGGAACCTCACAACTCCATTGAGATTCCAGGACCGGGAAAAATTTCTTAAAGGGAGAAGAGGGGAAAAAGGAATCCAATCCTGTCCTATTTATTCTTAATAATGTTTGCCATCTAACAGGAGCAGGGAAGGATAAGGTACCACCCGGTTCTCAAACTCTATCCAATTTAGGAATAAAAGGTTTATCAGGCAGTTTAGCCTCTGGAACCTCTGAATTCACCAAAAACCTCAGCAAATTCCTGAAACTAAAGACTGGTTCCTCCGCAGCCGGAGGTTTAGAGGCAGCAGACTCCAACCCAGAATGTTCCTACTCTGAAGTCTCAGAAAGAACTTCATCTTCTGATAACCCTATCAGTTAAATCCAATAAATTATCTGATGTACCTCTGGGAAGGATTGCAATATGTAACCTTTCTCTTGCGCTTAGCAGGGCGAGGTAAAGCATTAAAGGCCGCCATGCTATGGGAAACTGCATGTGTAGAGGGATAAGAATGTAGGGTACGGACCTCACTGGACGACAACTCCTCAGAGGTGGACGGCTCAGTAGTATCAAACATGTTTGATATTATCACATTATCAAGGCATATGGAACATAAATGAGAGGGCGGATCTAAGGCCTCTTCACACAATTAACAGGAATTACTCTTTAGGAATAGAGGGAGTGCCCTCTAAAGTAACAGAATCCTCCATCACTAGTGCAATAACCGGAGAACTACTGAAATAAAACAATCTTATTTTATTTTAAAAAAAAACAGCACCTTTATACCCCAATGGCTGGGGCACTCACCACCTCCTATGACCCAGACAGTACAGAGATTTATGACTCCTCTCCGATACACACCCGGTCAGGAAAGAGGGAATGAATCACATGGTGCATAATGCAGGACCGTCCCTGCTATGAGAAAAATCGTGCCAAGCTTGTAAGCTGCACAGCTCTCAAAGTGAAACCTGTATATTCCATAACAGCCTATGAGCCCATAACATCTCACACTTAAAAGCAGCATAAAATCAAATAAACATATAAGATTATTCCCCACTGTTCAATAATCCCCCTCAGGAGATATTAACCCTTGATTCTATACAGATAAAAGGAGTCACATTATGACCCTGTCTTCTTACGTTATCATACATGTATAAAAAATGAAACGATCTTACCAGAATTTATGCCGTGGAACAGTAACACGGTCCTTCAAGTTTGACAGATAGTAGCGTTGCTTCTGACATGGACTTTAGTGAAGAAAGGAGGCAGCGAAACTCATCAACGCTGATTGCTTATGGAGCTGTTAATATGAGTAGGGATGGTTTCGCAGAAAGACTCTCCCTGCATCTCCGGACTCTAACTTTCATCCATGCTCTCACTGAGAGGCTGAAAGGACTACTTAAAACTCCGGTCTCATCTCGAAGAGTGCTACCCTCCATAAGAGACTACTCCGAAATCTTCTAACACTTCTCTGCCAACCTCCTGTGAGGAAGGGGGGTTATGAGGAAGTGGGGGAGGTATTTAAGCCTTTGGCTGGAGTGTCTTTGCCTCTTCCTGGTGGCCAGATTCAGTATTTCCCACAAGTAAGGAATACAGCTGTGGACTCTTTCCATATTAAGAAGGAAATCCTGGAAAAAATCCTTGAAGCAAAAGTGTAAGTACCACAAACCTGAAATTACAATTTCCACATCAAACCAGAGAAATCAAATTATCTAAATAATTGCAAAATAACAAATAAGCTGGAACAGAGCAACAGCTCAGTCCACCCACCTCAAAATAGGTAGAACCTGAACTAAGGCAAGAATAGAAATGTAGTCTATAGGTTGAGAATTTCCATCACCATGACTTCAGGGAGGCATTTCTACCTATTCCTGTGGTTAAAGGCGTTCTACTTTACAGTACTAATATAGTTCTTAGAGAGTGATATACATTTTTAGCCAATTTAGTGCTATATGAAAATTATTTTAACTATCACTTTATAGTTCAAAATTATTTCAATGATTAAGATAGAAAGAAAAAAGAGAAAACAAATGATATACGACTATAAGGGAATTAATAAATGACTTGATATAAAAGAAAAAAATGTTCCTTTTTTAGTTACTAAATTTCTCTTTGCATAAATGTTTTGTAGATTATCAATGTATAATGCCCATATGGGAATGTTTTTGGAACAATGTATAGTTTTGCTTATTTATTTTTTTATAACATTGTGCTGATTTTCAGACTCCTAACCCAGCTCCAAAGTGTCAGATGTAGACCCAGGTCCACAGCTTCCTATTGCTATTGTTTAAAGGGACACTTCCTATGCAGAAAAGCGAGGAGTGTCTGCTCTTCCTGATTTCCCAGCTCCTTTCATTGGGGGTCCCAACTTAACCTCATCAACAGTCCTAAACTGGGAGATTCTAAATACGTTTTAAAAAGGTTTTATACTGGATTTTTTTATCATGATATCTGCATATTCTTCTTTATAGTAATGTATATTACATGCAGTTATATGAAAATATTTTTTTTTTTTTATTTTTTTTTTAAATGTGGAAGAAAACTGTGTGGAAAGTGCAGCCACACTCCATGAAGGATTGACCACTGAATCCTCCAATAACTTAATTTATGCTTACCAGATAAATTCCTTTCCTTCCTGGCAGGGAGAGTCCACAACTTCATTCCTTACTGTTGGGAAATACACCAACTGGTCACCAGGAGGAGGCAGAGACACCCCAGCCAAAGGCTTAAATATCCCTCCCACTTTCCATATCCCCCAGTCATTGTGCAGAGGGAACAAGGAAAAGTAAGAGAAACATCAGGGTATAAAAGGTGCCAGACGAATTAATATAAAAAGGGAGCCCCCCCTCAAATTTTTTTATTACGGGCGGGGTCCTGGACTCTCCCTGCCAGGAAGAAAAGAAATTTATCTGAAAAGTATAAATTATGTTTTCCTTCCATAAGGCAGGGAGAGTCCACAACTTCATTCCTTACTGTTGGGAAAACTATGCCCAAGCTCCAGAGGACACTGAATGAATGAATAACAAAGGGAACAGAAAAAAAAGAGGTGGAACCTATTAAGAGGGCACCACAGCCTGCAAAACTTTTCTCCCGAAAGCTGCTTCAGCCGAAGCAAACATCAAACTTGTAAAATTTAGAAAAGGTGTGTAAGTAGGACCAGGTAGCCGCCTTACAAATCTGATCCATTGTGGCTTCATTCTTAAAAGCCCAATAGGAAGCCACTGCTCTAGTGGAATGAGCCATTATCCTCTCAGGAGGCTGTTGTCCCGCTGTCTCATAAGCCAAGCGAATGACACTCCTCAACCAGAAAGATAGAGAAGTCGTAGTAGTCTTCTGCCCCTTACGCTTCTCCACATAGATGACAAACAAAGAGGAAGATTGTCTGAATTTCTTAGTAGCCTGAAGATAGAACTTCAAGGCACGAACCACATCTAGATTGTGAAGCAAACATTCCTTCGCTGAAGGAGGATTAGGACACAAGGAACAACAATTTCTTGATTAATGTAACAATTCAACACCACATTAGGGAGGAACCCTATTTTAGTGCGTAAAACCACCTTATAAACATGAAAACACAGATAGTGAGGGATCACATTGCAAAGCAGAAATCCCAGAAACTCTGCGCGTAGAGGCAATAGCCAACAAAAAAAAAGAATATTCCAAGATAACAATTTAATGTCAACAGTATGCACAGGCTCAAACGGATCCTGCTGCAAAACACTAAGAACAAGATTGAGGGGCTCCAAGGCGGAACCCCAGATCTAAACACGGGTCTGATCCTAGCCAGAGCCATAACAAAGGACTGCACATCCGTAAGCTCAGCCAATCTTTTGTGCGGTAACACCGACAGGGCCGATATCTGTCCCTTCAGGGAACTAGCAGACAGACCCTTCTCCAGTCCATACTGGAGAAAAGATAAAATTCAGGCAACCTTAACCTTATGCCAGGAAAAATCATGCTCTTTACACCAGTACAAGTAAGTCCTCCACACCTTATGGTGGATACAATGAGTTTAAACCAGAGTGTCGATAACACTCTCAGAGAATCCTCTCTTGGCTAAGACTAAGCATTCAATCTCCACTCAGTCAGCCTCAGAGAATCTAGATTTTGATGAATAAAGGGACCCTGTATCAGCAGATCTATGCGACAAGGTAACCTCCCCTGAGGAGATGAGAAGATCCCCATCAGATCCACAAACCACGTCCTTCGTGGCCACGACAGAGCAATCAGAATCACAGATGCTCGCTCCCGCTTGATGTGAGCCACCACACAAGGGAGAAGCGGTACTGGAGGAAAAAGATATACGAGTCTTAATCTCCATGGTACTGATAGGGCATCTATCAGTTCCGCCTGAGGATCCCTCGACCTTGACCCGTACCCGAGTAGCTTGGTATTGAGGCGGGATGCCATGAGATCTATCTCCGGCACCCCCCACTCGCTGCATATCTCTGCAAACACCTCGGGTGAAGAGACCATTCCCCTGGGTAAAAGGATTGCCTGTTGAGGAAGTCCGCTTCCCAGTTGTCCACACCCGGAATGTGGATCGCTGACAGCGTACATTTGTGAGTTTCCGCCCACTCTAGTATCTGAGATACTTCTCTCATCGACCAAGGAACTTCTGGTTCCCCCTCCTGATGGTTGATATAGGCAACCAAGCTTATATTGTCTGATTGGAATCTGATAAATTGGGACGAACTTAAAAGGGGCCAAGCTTTCAAGGCATTGAAGATTGCCCAGAGTTCCAAAATATTGATCGGAAGGGAGGACTTCTCCTGAGTCCACAGACCTTGTGCCTTCTTGGCACCCTAATCGTCTCCCCACCCGTAAATTCTTGCGTCCGTGGTCTCAAAAAGCACGAGCCTTGGGACAGATGATCTGGACAGAGTCACCAGGAGAGCGAGGCTCTCAAGAGGCTGTCCAGCACAATCTGTTGAGACAGATCTGAATGGTCGCCGTTCCATTGTCTCAGCATGCATAGTTGTAAGGGTCTGAGATGGAATCTGGCAAAAGGAATGATGTCCATGCAGGACACCGCAAGTCTGATTACCTCCATACACTGAGCGACTGAGGGTCTCAAGGAGGCCTGGAGGGCAAGACATGCAGAAGTTAGCTTGCAACGTCTCTGATCTGTGAGGAATATTCTCATGGATATGGAGTGTATTATAGTTCCTAGAAAATACACCCTTGTACTTGGAGTAGGAGAACTCTTTTCCAAGTTTATCTTCCCACTATGTGATCGAAGAAGATTGAGAAGGGACTTTGAATGTCTAGATTGTAAGTTCCCACGGGATTAGGGGCCTCAATTCCCCCTATATTTGTCTGTAAAATTTTGTCTTTTATTGTATTCTTTCTCCGTTGTACTTTTATCCTTGTACCCATGGGCAGCGCTGCGGAATCTGTTGGCGCTTTAAAAATATATATACTAATATATAAATATATATACTAATAATAATGTTCTTCCACTAGACGAAAAGATGATGCATGTACCAAGATATCGTCCAGGTAAGGCCCTACTGCAATACCTCGTGTTCAGGCAACAGCTAGAAGAGCCCCCAGAACCTTTGTAAATATCCTTGGAGCAGTAGCTAGGCCAAACGGAAGAACTATGAACTGGAAGTGCTGGTCAAGAAAAGCAAACCTCAGGAAATGAAAATGTTCCCTGTAAATCGGGACGTGAAGGTATGCATCCATCATGTCTATTGTGGTCATAAACTATCCTTCCTGACCAGAGGAAGGATTGATCGTATTGTCTCCATCTTGAAAAAGGGATCAGAAACTTGTTTAGGCACTTTAGGTCCAGAATTGAATGAAAAGTTCCCTCCTTCAGTGGAACAACGAAAAGGTTTGAATAAAACCCCAAACCTTTTTCTGCTGTAGGTCCCGGGACAATTACTCCTAGAGAGGAGAGATCCCGTATGCAACCTAAGAAAGCAGCCCTCTTTTCTGGTCTTGTAGACAGATTGGAGAGTAGGAATCTGCCCCTGGGGGGATGAGACTTGAATCCTATTCTGTATCCTTGAGATACAACCTCCAGGACCCAAGGGTCCTGTACGTCCTGGAACCAAGCGTCTAAAAAAGAGACAGTCTGCCTCCTACTTGATCCGATCCCGGATCGGTGGCCGCCCTTTCATGCCGACTTGTTCTCGGTGACTTGTTCTGTTTGGACTTATTCCAGGAGTGAGCCGGCTTCCAGGTACTCTTAGGCTGCTCGGACTTGGAAGAGGACTGCTGTCGTTGTGACTTGTCAGCACGAAAGGAACGAAAATTAGACTGTTGCCGTCCCTTAGGCCTATTCTTAGGTAGGAAGACACCTTTCCCTCCGGTAACCGTAGAGATAATTGAGTCCAGCCCTGGACCGAATAAAATCTTCTCCTTGAAGGGAAGAGAAAGGTGTCTTTAGTTAGAAGTCATATCCGCAGACCAAGGCTTCAACCAGAGAGCCCGACGAGCTAGAACCTCAAAGCCACCAGCCTTTGCATTTATGCGAATAATCTGCATATTCGTGTCACAGATGGAGTTAGCAATTCTCAATGCTTTAATTCTCTCCTGAATATCCGAGGGGAGTCTCTACCTCAATGAGCTCAGACAGAGTGTTGCACCAGTAGGTAGCTGCTCCAGCAACTGCGGCTATAGCCGCCGCCGGTTTAAATAAAAATTCCGTTTGTTGAAACATCTTCCTCAGAAAAGTTTCCATTTTCTTATCCATAGGCTCTGTAAAAGAAGAACTATCCTCCAGAGGGATAGTAGTATGCTAATTGAGAGTCATGGACAGGGAATAACATAAATTATGCTTACCTGATAATTTCCTTTTCTTCTGATGAAAAGAGTCCACAGCTGCATTCATTACTTTTGGGAATTAAGAACCTGGCCACCAGGAGGAGGCAAAGACAACCCAGCCAAAGGCTTAAATACTCCTTCTACTCCCCTCATCCCCCAGTCATTCTGCAGAGCAACAAGGAACAGTAGAAGAAATATCAGGGTGAAAGGTGCCAGAAGAATATAACGACATCCCACATAAAATTACGGGTGGGGAGCTGTGGATTCTTTCCATCAGAAGAAAAGAAAATTATCAGGTAAGCATAATTTATGTTTTTCTTCTTAAATGGAAAGAGTCCACAGCTGCATTCATTACTTTTGGGAAAACAATACCCAAGCTATAGAGGACACTGAATGCCAAGACAGAAGGGTACATAGGCGGCCCATACGGAGGGCACCAAGCCTGAACCTTTACCCGAGAAAAAACACTGCTTCGTCTGAAGCCGAAAAAATTTGAAAAGGAAAAAGCCCCAATGACACTGACTCGCAATTAGTCCAGATGCCAAACTAGAGACCGCAAACGGACTCAACTGAGCCAACAGTCCTCCAGGAGTCACCGTCGCCCAACAAACAGTCCCTCACCGCTCATCTCCACAAATGAAGGAGACACCAGCCGAAACCCCCAAGGGAACAAGGCAAGGGAGAACCAAGGAAACCGAAAGGTCCCCTATACAAAAAAGAACACCTCCACGAGTCCAGCTCACAGAGGCCCAAAGGGGCCCAAACAGGGAAAGGAGGCCACGCCTATACCATGCGAAACCCGGGATAAGACCAGGCACAAAGACAGAATAGACGTCTCTCCAACATCCTGCAAGTTCGGATTGCACTGAAAAGGCAAAGTCCTACCAGTGTCAAGAATAGCAAGGCATTCGACCATGAAAACAGAATTTATGTTTACCTGATAAATTACTTTCTCCAACGGTGTGTCCGGTCCACGGCGTCATCCTTACTTGTGGGATATTCTCTTCCCCAACAGGAAATGGCAAAGAGCCCAGCAAAGCTGGTCACATGATCCCTCCTAGGCTCCGCCTTCCCCAGTCATTCGACCGACGTAAAGGAGGAATATTTGCATAGGAGAAATCATATGATACCGTGGTGACTGTAGTTAAAGAAAATAAATCATCAGACCTGATTAAAAAACCAAGGCGGGCCGTGGGCCGGACACACCGTTGGAGAAAGTAATTTATCAGGTAAACATAAATTCTGTTTTCTCCAACATAGGTGTGTCCGGTCCACGGCGTCATCCTTACTTGTGGGAACCAATACCAAAGCTTTAGGACACGGATGATGGGAGGGAGCAAATCAGGTCACCTAGATGGAAGGCACCACGGTTTGCAAAACCTTTCTCCCAAAAATAGCCTCAGAAGAAGCAAAAGTATCAAATTTGTAAAAGTTGGTAAAAGTGTGCAGTGAAGACCAAGTCGCTGCCTTACATATCTGATCAACAGAAGCCTCGTTCTTAAAGGCCCATGTGGAAGCCACGGCCCTAGTGGAATGAGCTGTGATTCTTTCAGGAGGCTGCCGTCCGGCAGTCTCAGAAACCAATCTGATGATGCTTTTAAGCCAAAAAGATAGAGAGGTAGAAGTTGCTTTTTGACCTCTCCTTTTACCAGAATAAACAACAAACAAGGAAGATGTTTGTCTGAAATCCTTTGTAGCATCTAAATAGAATTTTAGAGCACGGACAACGTCCAAATTGTGTAACAAACGTTCCTTCTATGAAACTGGATTCGGACACAAAGAAGGTACAACTATCTCCTGGTTAATATTTTTGTTGGAAACAACCTTCGGAAGAAAACCAGGCTCAGTACGTAAAACCACCTTATCTGCATGGACCAGATAGGGCGGAGAACACTGCAGAGCAGATAACTCAGAAACTCTTCTAGCGGAAGAAATTGCAACCTAAAACAAAACTTTCCAAGATAATAACTTAATATCTACGGAATGTAAGGGTTCAAACGGAACCCCTTGAAGAACTGAAAGAACTAGATTAAGACTCCAGGGAAGAGTCAAAGGTCTGTAAACAGGCTTGATTCTAACCAGAGCCTGAACAAACGCTTAAACGTCTGGCACAGCTGCCAGCTTTTTGTGAAGTAAAACAGATAAAGCAGAGATCTGTCCGTTCAGAGAACTCGCAGAAAATCCTTTCTCCAAACCTTCTTGTAGAAAGGAAAGAATCTTAGGAATTTTTATCTTGTTCCATGGGAATCCTTTAGATTCACACCAACAGATATATTTTTTTCCATATATTATGGTAAATTTTTCTAGTTACAGGCTTTCTAGCCTGAATAAGAGTATCTATTACAGAATCTGAAAACCCACGCTTTGATAAAATCAAGCGTTCAAACTCCAAGCAGTCAGTTGGAGGAAAACCAGATTCGGATGTTCGAATGGACCCTGAATAAGGAGGTCCTGTCTCAAAGGTAGCTTCCATGGTGGAGCCGATGACACATTCACCAGGTCTGCATACCAAGTCCTGCGTGGCCACACAGGAACTATCAAGGTCACCGAAGCCCTCTCCAGATTGATCCTGGCTACCAGCCTGGGAATGAGAGGAAACGGTGGGAATACATAAGCTAGGTTGAAGATCCAAGGTGCTACTATTGTATCCAATAGAGTCGCCTTGGGATCCCTGGATTTGGACCCGTAACAAGGGACCATGAAGTTCTGACGAGAGGCCATCAGAACCATGTCTGGAATGCCCCATAATTGAGTTATTTGGGCAAAGATTTCCAGATGGAGTTCCCACTCCCCCGGATGCTCCTCCATCGCCAGGGAACTCCTTGTTACCCCCTGATGGTTGATATATGTAACAGTCGTCATGATGTCTGATTGAAACCTTATGAATTTGGCCTTTGCTAGTCGAGGCCAAGCCTTGAGAGCATTGAATATCGCTCTCAGTTCCATTATGTTTATCGGGAGAAGAGAGTCTTCCCGAAACCATAGACCCTGAGTTTTCAGGGGTTCCCAGACCGCGCCCCAGCCCACCAGACTGGCGTCGGTCGTGACAATGACCTACTCTGGTCTGCGGAAGCTCATTCCCTGTGACAGGTTGTACAGGGTCAGCCACCAACGGAGTGAATCTCTGGTTATTTGATCTACTTGTATCGTCGGAGACAAGTCTGTATAATCCCCATTCCACTGTCTGAGCATGCACAGGTGCAATGGTCTTAGATGAATTCGTGCAAAAGGAACTATGTCCATTGCCGCAACCATCAAACCTATTACTTCCATGGACTGTGCTATGGAAGGAAGAAGAACAGAATGAAGTACCTGACAAGAGCTTAGAAGTTTTGATTTTCTGGCCTCTGTCAGAAAAACCTTCATTTCTAAGGAAACTATTATTGTTCCCAAGAAGGGAACTCTTGTTGACGGGGACAGAGAACTTTTTTCTATGTTCACTTTCCACCTGTGAGATCTGAGAAAGGCTAGGACAATGTCCGTATGAGCCCTTGCTTTTGACAGAGACGACACTTGAATCAGGATGTCGTCCAAGTAAGGTACTACTGCAATGCCCCTTGGTCTTAGCACCGCTAGAAGGGACCCTAGTACCCTTGTGAAAATCCTTGGAGCAGTGGCTAATCCGAATGGAAGTGCCACAGGTAATGCTTGTCCAGAAAGGCGAACCTTAGGAACCGAAAATGTTCCTTGTGGATAGGAATACGTAGGTACGCATCCTTTAAGTCCACCGTGGTCATGAATTGACCTTCCTGGATGGTAGGAAGGATCGTTCGAATGGTTTCCATTTTGAATGATGAAACCCTTAGAAACTTGTTTAGAATCTTGAGATCTAAAATAGGTCTGAATGTTCCCTCTTTTTTGGGAATTATGAACAGGTTGGAGTAAAAACCCATCCCTTGTTCTCCTAATGGAACAGGATGAATCACTCCCATGCTTAACAGGTCTTCTACACAGTGTAAGAATGTCTGTTCGAAGATAATTGAGACCCGTGGAACCTTCCCCTTGGGGGTAGTTCCCTGAATTCCAGGAGATAACCTTGAGAAACTATTTCTAGCGCCCAAGGATCCTGAACATCTCTTGCCCCAGCCTGAGCAAAGAGAGAAAGTCTGCCCCCCACCAGATCCTTCCCAGATCGGGGGCCAACACTTCATGCTGTTTTGGTAGCAGTGGCAGGTGACTTGGCCTGCTTACCCTTGTTCCAGCCTTGCATCGGCCTCCAGGCTGGCTTGGTTTGAGAAGTATTACCCTCTTGCTTAGAGGGTGTAGAATTTGAGGCTGGTCCGTTTCTGCGAAAGGGACGAAAATTTGGCTTCTTTTTAGCCTTAAAAGACCTATCCAGAGGAAGGGCGTGGCCCTTTCCCCCAGTGATGTCTGAAATAATCTCTTTCAAGTCAGGGCCAAACAGTGTTTTACCCTTGAAAGGGATGTTAAGCAAAAGCGCTCTGCGCTCCACGATAGCAAACCCTGAATTATTCGCCGCTAATCTAGCTAATTGCAAAGCGGCATCTAAAATAAAAAAGAGTTAGCCAATTTAAGAGCTTGAACTCTGTCCAAAACCTCCTCGTACGAAGATTCTTTATTGAGCGACTTTTCTAGTTCTTCGAACCAGAAACACGCAGCTGTAGTGACAGGAACAATGCATGAAATTGGTTGTAGAAGGTAACCTTGCTGAACAAACATCTTTTTAAGCAAACCCTCTAACCTTTAATCCATAGGATCTTGAAAGCACAACTATCTTCTATAGGAATAGAAGTGCGTTTGTTTAGAGTAGAAACCGCCCCCTCGACCTTGGGGACTGTATGCTATAAGTCCTTTCTGGGGTCGACTATAGGAACTAATTTCTTAAATATAGGGGGAGGACAAAAGGTATGCCGGGCCTTTCCCACTCCTTATTTACTATGTCCGCCACCCGCTTGGGTATAGGAAAAACATCGGGGGGCACCGGAACCTCTAGGAACTTGTCCATCTTACCTAATTTCTCTGGAATGACCAAATTGTCACAATCATCCAGAGTAGATAATACCTCCTTAAGTAGTGCGTGGAGATGTTGAAATTTAAATTTAAAAGTTACAATATCAGGTTCTGCTTGTTGAGAAATTTTCCCTGAATCTGAAATTTCTCCCTCAGACAAAACCTCCCTCCTGGCCCCTTCAGATAGGTGTGAGGGTATGTCAGAACAGATATCATCAGCGTCCTCTTGCTCTTCAGTGTTTAAAACAGAGCAATCACGCTTTCTCTGATAAGTAGGCATTTTGGAAAAAATGCATGCAATAGAATTATCCATTACAGCCATTAATTGTTGTATGGTAATAAGTATTGGCGCACTAGATGTACTAGGGGCCTCTTGTGTGGGCAAAACTGGTGTAGACACAGAAGGGGATGATGCAGTACCATGCTTACTCCCCTCATTAGAGGAATCATCTTGGGCAATATCATATCTATGGCATTATTATCCCTACTTTGTTTGGACATTATGACACAAATATATCACATATATTTAAATGGGGAGACACATTGGCTTTCATACATATAGAACATCGTTAGCTGATGGTTCAGACATGTTAAACAGGCTTAAACTTGTCAACAAAGCACAAAAAACGTTTTACAATAAAACCGTTACTGTCCCTTTAAATTTCAAACTGAACACACTTTATTACTGAATATATGAAAAAGTATGAAGGAATTGTTCAAATTTCACCAAAATTTCACCACAGTAACTTAAAGCCTTAAAAGTATTGCACACCAAATTGAAAGCTTTAACCCTTAAAATAACGGAACCGGAGCCGTTTTTACATTTAACCCCTATACAGTCCCAGGTATCTGCTTTGCTGAGACCCAACCAAGCCCAGAGGGGAATACGATACCAAATGATGCCTTCTATAAGCTTTTTCAGTGGTTCTTAGCTCCTCACACATGCATCTGCATGCCATGCTTTCCAAAAACAACTGCGCATTAGAGGCGCGAAAATGAGGCTCTGTCTATGACTAGAAAAGGCCCCCAGTGAAAAAGGTGTCCAATACAGTGCCTGCCGTTTTTATTAAAACAATCCCCAAGATTTAACAACTATTAAAAGTAATAATCTGCCAAATATACTTAGTAAAGTAATCGTTTTAGCCCAGAAAAATGTCTACCAGTTTTTTAAGCCCTAATGAAGCCCTTTATTCTTTTACTTAAACTTAAGAAAATGGCTTACCGGTTCCCATAGGGAAAATGACAGCTTCCAGCATTACATAGTCTTGTTAGAAATGTGTCATACCTCAAGCAGCAAAAGTCTGCTCACTGTTTCCCCCAACTGAAGTTAATTCCTCTCAACAGTCCTGTGTGGAAACAGCCATCGATTTTAGTAACGGTTGCTAAAATCATTTTCCTCTTACAAACAGAAATCTTCATCTCTTTCCTGTTTCAGAGTAAATAGTACATACCAGCACTATTTTAAAATAACAAACTCTTGATTGAAGAATAAAAATTACATTTTTACACAGCAAAAAAACTCTAAGCCATCTCCGTGGAGATGTTGCCTGTACAACGGCAAAGAGAATGACTGGGGAAGGCGGAGCCTAGGAGGGATCATGTGACCAGCTTTGCTGGGCTCTTTGCCATTTCCTGTTGGGGAAGAGAATATCCCACAAGTAAGGATGACGCCGTGGACCGGACACACCTATGTTGGAGAAAAAGTGTGTAATGCACCCAGGAGAGAACCCCAAGTTTGAAAACACAGAGTCCAAAACAGGACGACACAGAGGGTACTTGTGATGAAGAAGAAGCAGTCAAGCAAGGAACAGACCGCAAAAGCAACCTCCAGACAGAGGGCACGCTCCAGGCAACCTTAGTCGCCGGACCTGCTCACAGGTCCCTAAAAAGGGGAACACAAACCTTAATCGAGGCCCCCCGAGAAGGAGAGTATACCCTCAGAACCCGAAGGAAGAGTAAACTCTCTTCTGAAATTAATGGAGCCAGTTGAAAGGAAAATCTATACCCTAGCAGACTAAGCTAACAGGATAGACTCAACAAAGCTCACACATCCAGAGGAGACTGAGACCGAATGCAGCTCCATAGACCGCTCGGCCATCCTGACCTGCAGACCCACAGCCAGCTGGACCAACCCAGCCTCAGGGATCCAAAACAGGGGAACAAAAGAATCCCGAAACAGGTACAGGAACAAGCGTAAAAATAGCAGCCACCCCCACAGAGTACAAGTATAACCCAACTCTGAAAACAGACAACAAGGCCATAGACCTAAGGATCTATCAAAATAAAGGCCCAACAAGTCTGCTTGGAGCCATCAAGACCCCCGGGGAAACCAATTCCACCTTCTGCCTCCCATCCAGGAGGCAGAAGGACCCTATCTCCATAGGGAGAATATCCCCTAAAGAAAAGGGATGATGCCGGAAGAGCATCAACTGTCCTCAAGGCCCAAAGGCACCAGGCTAATGGGAAGAAAAATTCCCAACACAGATGTCCTAGAAAAGGACCCCCCTACAAGTAGCTTGCCAAGTAGAGGCACAGCCAACCCATTCGCCTTCAGAGCAGGGAATCCACGAGAACACTGGCAAGCTAACCAGGGGAAAGCAACCCGAAGGCCCACCAGAAATTGGACATCCAATGCCAGCAGCTGGGTATGAACCAACCACGCTTAAGGCCAAGCCACATGGCTAACCACCAGAGGACAAGGGTTACTCAGTGGCATAGAGTAAAAAATACTATGAAAACCTGGCCAACCATAACCAGGTTAGGTAGATGGAGCAAGGACATAGCCCCAGTTCACACTACCGTGGAACCCCTCGACCAGTCCTGAGATCCAAGATTCCCAAACCACCCAGACTGGGTCAGTAAAAAGGCCAAGCGAAGCTTCAGCAACCGGAAGTCTCAGGGAGAAAAACAGGTCCAGGTACCCAATAGTTCAGGCAAATCTTACCCTAGAACTAAACACCCCAACTGGCCAAAAAGCCAGACACAAGGGTATGTAATGCATACCCAGAAAATCCAGATAGCGAGAGAACTCAAAAGCCCCGAACAAAGGAAGGAACCACCCCTATCTAAAGTCCAACACTCCAAGGAGCAAGGCTAGAAGTCATATGAAGATACTTCTTAGAGCCTCAGGACGCCAAGGGATACCTCAAGGTCAAAAAAGCCTACTAACAGGACCAGTCTCCCTAACACCTCCGCAAAAGCAGAGGACACAAGGAAGAGAAGTCATGAAGCCTACCCAGCTCCGTAGAACCCCGAGCTAAACAAAAATCCCCGCAGGGAACAACCATCACCCGGAAACATAGATCCCTAAGAGAGATCCACTCACCTGGAGGTAATGGAAGAAGACCCAAAAGGCCTCTTATAAAACTCAGTCAAGAGTAAAAGCTGCATCTAGATACACTAAACAGCTTACGCGTACACCTTCAAGGTGTTAAGAGCTGCAACAGGTTTCAAACTGCAAACCTTCCGCATGCTAGACAGCTATCCTGTACAAGCTGTTGGATCAAGTCAAAGCTAAACCGCTCAATAGTGGTAAGGGGCATTAAGCCCTCCCACCCTCCACCACATGGGGGAGGAAACTAAGTTCTGATGAAATCAGATGTCAGATAGAGTGACGCAGCGGAAAACTCCCCTGCCTGGTCATTTATGACTGAAGGCTATAAGGACTGAAGCAATCCTTGCCACCTTACGGACACACAGGTCCTCTTGAATGCTTAGCTTAACATGAAAAACAAACCATGATAACCTGAACACTCGGCGCTTCTACCGAACCAACCGAGCAGAACAGCGCCACGTGTCTGAACAGCCGCAAGACCGAACAAACCCGACAGGAGCAGCCTGCACCTAGTGTCCCAACTGGCAAGCTGCGTACATTTTCCCTTGTTGGGGAAAAAACAGAAAACAGACATTTGTAACAGAGGACTAACATGTCCAACAACTTCCGAAGAAGTAATAAAGAGTATCAATCCCAGAAGGTTCCCGAAGGAAACAAAAACAAAATAAAAAATATCCCATCGGATATAAATAAAATATAAGGCAACCCGAAGGTTAACTACCAAAAAGACACAGGCCTACCTGCAGGACCAGCCAACGGAGCCCAATCTCACAAAACTGGGAAAGATCTGAAATAAATGACAATCAGGAGATTACTTCATCTCCACATGTAATCAGGAGATTACTTCATCACCATTCGAATTATCAGACTGAAAATCTGGTAACGGTAGGGTCATTCAATAACTGAAAAACAGGTCTGAGCAACACACAAAGGCACGCAATCCTGTAATGGAAGGCACAACACTCAGGGACAGATCCCCCCCGCGGGGAACTGTAGAGGCCCTCCTCAAGGCAGAAGGCCCGGGACAATAGGGCACGAGCACATCCTCATATAAACGTCTGGACTCTGCAGACAAACAATCGCAAACATTATGTGGAAGCGAAAACATGCTGCAACCTCCGGGGTAAACACGCCACCCCGCATGGAGGAACCATAAACTGGGTTACCCTCATGTGCAGAAGTATGATTTGGTAGGGAACTCGCCTCTCGGAGGACAGGACCCCCAGAGGCGGATGGCTCAGCAGTCCCTTGATTCCCCGAGCCACCAGGCGCTCTGAAATGGCATATGGAACAAAACTGGTTGACAGGCGTTAACGAGGCCACTCCGGATTCATCACCGGACACAGAATCTGAAATCAAAATAGTCTCAGTATCAGAATCCTCTGTAACTGAATCTTAAATTAACACAGTCTCAGCATCAGAATCCTCCATAACTGGATAGAGGATATTTAAATATGGACTAAAGTAGTAAAAACTAAAACGGCACCCGACACCCCCAATGGCTGGGGCACTCACCACCTGCTATGACTAGACCCTTGCGGAATAGAACATTTTCCATCGTCACGCGGACGGGAATGCGGAAATTGAAAAACGGAACATAGCCACGCCCGCACACAAGGTGAACTGTACAGTCCAAAACAAGCGTGCCCAACCAAAAGGCTGCGTCACTTCCAAAGGCCTCAATGTTCCAACCACGAGCCCAGTAAACACTGCACAAAAGCAGGTTGAATCACATAACAAACATGATTATAAACACCCCTGTTCAATAACCCTCCTCTGGAGATATTAACCCTCGATTCCAAGATACTAAAAGAGACTCACTGAGACCCTTATGTTATAAGTTAGACCCGCAAGGTGGTAGCCTCTTGGGAAACATTCACATTACAGTAAATTGCGAAGTAAAATGAAACGATCTTACCGGAATCTATGCCGTGGAACAGGAACACGGCCCTTCAAGTGTGACGGATAGTAGCATCGCCTCCGCCATGGACTTGAGAGAAGAAAGCAGGCAGCGAAGCAAAGTTCGACAATGCCGATTGCTTGAAGAGCTGTTTATATGAGTCGGGATGGTTTTGCAGAAAAACTCCCTGCATCTCCGGACTCTAACTTTCATCCAAGCCCTAGAGACTGACAGGACTACTTAAAACTCCTGCCCCATGTCGAAGAGTACTACCCTCCATAAGAGACAAAAACAAAAATTAAAAATTCTGACACTTCTCTGCCATCCTCCTGGGACAAAAGGCAAAGAATGACTGGGGGATGAGGGGAGTGGGAGGAGTATTTAAGCCTTTGGCTGGGTTGTCTTTGCCTCCTCCTGGTGGCCAGGTTCTTATTTTCCAAAAGTAATGAATGCAGCTGTGGACTCCTTCCATTTAAGAAGAATTTTTTTTTAAAGTAGACGAGGGGGGAAAAGAAGTTCCTACTCTTTCAAATAATGTTCGCTATCTTAACGGGCACAGGAAAAGTCAGAGGGACCTTCCAATCTTTATAAACTCTGTCTAATTTAGGGATCTTAGGTTCCTCAGGGAGTGTAGCCTCTAGAACCTCTAGGGTAGACAGAACCTCCTTTAATAAAAAACGCAGATGCTCAATTTTAAATCAAAAGAGGGTTCCTCCGCTGAAGGAGGTTTAGAAACTGAAGTCTCTGACTCACAAAAGTTCACCCTCTGAAGCTAGAGGTTAACTCATCCTCGGATAGCTGGGATATAGTAGCTAAATCAGACAGATATTTAGATGATTCTAGGTCAGGAGAACTATGTTTAACCTTTCTCTTGCATTTGTTTTATAGCGAGGTAAGGCACTCAGGGCCGCAGACATCGCTGATTGTAACTGTGCAGTAAAGTCTGCTGAAAAAAGGCCCCCTCCAGATGGATTAGTTGAGCCGTGGTGAACTGCATGTGGAGCGGGTAATGTAGAAAGGGTAGTAATTTCTCGAGACCCAGATTCCTGAGAAGTAGACGGCTCAGAAGGGCTAACAGCGCTATGAGTATTAGCAGGCTTGTCTCCCTTCTTAGACTTTAGAACAGTGTTTAGGCATATGGAACAAAATTGAGCAGGCAGGCAAACAACAGCCTCCTAAAGAGGAATTATTAATAAGTATAGAAGGAGCGGAACCTTCTAATGTAGTATCAAAGTCCTCCATAGTTTTGTATATACCCACAGAAGGACAAACAAAAAGAAACGCTTTTATTTAAAAAACAGCACCTTAAAGGGACAGTAAACGTTCAGAATAATGTTATATAATTCTGCACACAGTGCAGAATTATATAGCATAATTTTAGCGGTAACTTCAAAAATTAAAAGTATTTCTAGATTTTGAAGAGCAACGTTGGACTCCGCTCCAGGATCTACTGAGCGTGTCTTGGATATCCAAAGCGCTTTGCGGGCTTGCTGGCTAGTAGCGGGAGCGAGCTACATTTAGTCCAATAGCACGACCGGGCGTGCTGTGACTAGCCAGCAAGCCCGTGAAGTTACCGCTAAATTAATGTTATATAATTCTGCACTGTGTGCAAAATTATATAACATTATTCTGAATGTTTACTGTCCCTTTAATACTCCCAATGGCTGGGGGAAGGGGCACTTACCACCTCCTAGACCCAGACAGCTAACAGTGAAAACGCTCTCCTCAGGACTGATGTCTGCAACAGGATCTTAGGAAATGAAAGAGCCCGCACCCGGTCACATGGTGCGTAAGAGAGGACTTCCCCTGCTATCAAAAAGGGCGCTAAGCTATTATGAGCTGTGCAACACTTCAAAAATGAAAGTGAAACCTGTTTGTTCCAAGCCAAAAAACACAGTGTCGATGAGCCCAAAAAAACTCTCACATTATGCAGATATAAATCCCCAAGTTGTTCAAATAATCTCCCTGAAGGAGATATTAACCCTTGATCCTATAAAGGAGCCACACTGTGACCCTGTATAGTGTTTTAAAGTGTATATATAAAAAAAACGGTCTTACCCTCCAGGATCAATGCTGTGGAACAGGCACAGACTCTCAAGTGTGACAGTCTTGCAGCAGCGCTTCTGACATGGCCTTGAGTGTGTAACAGCAAACAGTGAAACTCGTCAAAACAGTCTGGATGTATTCACAGAAAAACTTTACTCTAGAGTCCCCTTTTGGAGTATTATCAAGAGAGAATTTATGATTGGATGCATCATGACAATGCGATACGAATCACTGCAAATGCGTATTGAGACAGGCGCTGTGTGTGTATGTATCTTGTTTTGAAGTTTGATACCGGTATTGACGCTGAAAATATGTAACGTTATTTTGTTAAGATATGTGAGAGGTCATATTATGAGATGTACAATTGCACATGTCTTGTGATCAGTCTCAATATGAACTCACATACTCTAGAGGCTCCTTTGGCGTATTACCATGGGATAATTAATCATTTTTGATAGGGAGGTGTTAAGAGGGCGTGTGATGAGTCACTGCACATGCGTATTGAGACATCATTAGGGACACAGAAAATTGGTATTTAAAGGGACAGGAAACCCAAACATTTTCTTTCATGATTTAGAAATAACATACAATTTTAAACAACTTCCGATTTACATATATTATCAAAGTTGCTTAATTCTCTTGTTATCCTTTGCCCAAGGAACAGCATTGCACTACTGGCAGCTAGCTGAACACATCTAGTTAGCCAATCGCAAGAGACAAATGTGTGCAGGCACCAATCAACAGCTAGATCCCACTAGTGTAGGATATGTGCATATTCTTTTTCAACAAGGGATACCAAGATAATGAAGCACATTTGAAAATAGAAGTGAATTTAAAAGTGTCTTAAAATTACATGTTCTATCTGAATCCTGCAAGTTTATTTTTTACTTTTCTATCCCTTTAAAACTCAAATAGTGGTATATCGCAGTAAATCCTGGAAACGCATTGAGTGTTATATACTTTAATTGGTTTTATATTTTTAATAAAAAACGTCTTTGTTTTATACATTTGGCAATCTGAGCATTGTGAGAGAAATGACACAGGATCTAAAAGAGAGTACAGTGTTAATTTTGGGCCTTCTTAACCATCTTGAGCATTTGCATCTGTGAAATTTTACATTTGTGAGAAATATCCTTCTGGATATGAAGTTAGCTGGACGAATTCTAATAGTCCGACATGTGTGATCAGCACTTTATGAGTGCATGACAATATGTGAGTATGTTTCTTTTTTCCACTATATCTGCTTGACTGGAAGAAACCACACCATTGGGGCTCCCCTCTTTTGTTTGTATTTTTTATATGAAAATTGGTGTAAACTGTCCCTTTAATGTTCAGAAGTAAATTCCTAGAATGCCTATGCCATACCAGAGAGAAAGATTAACAGTGTAGTATGCCAAACTAATACGTCGTCTTTGGGATACTGTAATTTATACTGTTGCTAAAAATTATTTTAGATAATATTGTACGATGAACTGTTTTTAAATAGCTTGCATCACCAGAGGTATTCTTTGCTTTCTTTCTATCTTACTAAAAAAAGATTATGACTACTACAATGTAGCCATAGTTAAAATAATATTCAGACAAAATCATAAGTGCAGTATTGGCAAGTGGGATATTATTTCCAGAAAATACACATATCTTGCATCACTAAACGCCTTGTTAATTTAGTGCATCAGGATCGCACAATGTGGGTTGAATACCTACCGTCATAGGCTAAAATTGCTAGCTTTTCATTATAAGATCTTCTAGGGCCCTTTTCAAACACAAATGTCTTTCACAAAAGTAAATATAAAATGTAATGATTCCCCTGCATGGAGTCATTACATTTTAAATAAAGTAATCATATTTCCGATTGCACTCCCATCATGGGTTAATCTAGCTAATCCTTAATGAGTTGTTGTTTTTCAAAATCTTGAAAACATTACTTAATCTCCTTTTCAAGAAATGGAGCTAAAAACTGTGCTCATTATTGAAGGTGGTGTCTTAGAAAAGATGAAGATTTATGAAGAATTATACATTTTTCTCTAGCAAATAAACATCTCTAGGTCTTTAACAAAACAGGTCATGATAAATTCTGAAAACAATTCCACATTTTTAAACCAGGGTTTAGTAACTTCTAGAGAGACAGTTTTCAATTATTTTACATTTATCAATATATAATAATGTCCTGTCTAATGCACATAACTTACTGAAAGATATCTGGTCCAAAGACAGCTGCCAGCGCACTAGTGGGCCAAATATCTTCATGATGTGTAGCTACGTTAGCTAGAAATCTACACAGAAACTTAAGCAAGCTGTAATTCAAAGGTGGAAGCTGTTGTAGGAGGTATTTCAATTTTCTAACAAACTCATCTTCATTATCATAGTCTAAAAAAAGAAAAAATATATATTTAGAAACATGCAAATGTAATTCAAAAGATAAAGCTTAAATTATGTTTAGCAGATAGTTTTCTTTTCTTCTGATGGGGAGAGTCCACAGCTGCATTCATTACTTTTGGGAAATACAAAACCGGGCCACCAGGAGGAGGCCAAGACACCCCAGCCAAAGGCTTAAATACCTCCCCCACTTCCCTCATCCTCCAATATAAGAACAAAAATATAAAGCCGCCCCATGAAAAAAACACGGGCGGGGAGCTGTGGACTCTCCCCGTCTGAAGAAAAGAAAATTATCTGGTAAGCATAATTTAAGTTTTTCTTCTTAAACGGGGAAAGTCCACAGCTGCATTCATTACGTTTGGGAAAACAATACCCAAGCTATAGAGGACACTGAATGCAAAACGGGTGGAAACAAAAAAGTCGGCCCATTCTGAGGCACCACAGCCTGATATAATCCAAACTCCCGATAGAAAAACTGTGTCAACAGACACAGAAGGATAAAAAGGATGAGGACCAAGTAACTGACCATCAGTTAGAACCATAAAGAGCATTGCTAGAGACCACTCAGATCCCTAGACTCCTCTGAGGAGACAAAAATCCTGCTGACTTGAAGCCCACCAAGGAAAAATCTCTCCCTGACAAATGGAAAGAGGGACAACAAAATCCACCTCACAATCTTCCAGAAGAAGAAGAAGGAAGATTAGATAAGGAAGTCCAAAAAGACCACCAAAACAAACCTCCAAAAATCAAGGGCAAACCAAGGAAGAGAAAGTTCCACACCACTTCCTACATGGGTCCCAGGAACCGAAATCCTAAAAGGACCAAAAGTAGAACCTTCTACTTTATAACAGAACGCTATCCAGAACTAAGAAAACTGAACACCCGAGGGACAAAAATACCTCGGAATAGAACAAACAAAACAGATAGGAATATCCATTAAAGCCCCTGTCAAAAGCCGCAGGCTTCCATCTGATAGGCGGTCCAACTAAGCGTCAAGCCTACAAAAAAACTGGACAACAAGGTAGTTCGGAAATTCGTACCAGAACCCTCCTGGTAGAGAAAAACTCTGAAAACAGTGCAGATCAACTCTCCCCTTACCAGAACACAGGGAAGGAAGGACAACACCCTGACCAAGAATAAAAAACAGCAAATCGCAGAGGGAAGGTACCCCCACGAGGCCTCCCACGTAAGGAAGCAGCACTCAGTAGCCCCTCATGATACGCGGTCAATGCTCAACAGAACAGTCAGAATTCCTGACCCCTACTCTGAGCAAACAGTCCCAGCACTGATGCAACTGGTAACGTCCAAAGGACAAGGGAGAACAAAAAATTCCCTGTAACGATCAGGCCCAGAGATTAGCAACGAATCTCCAGCCACAAGATCCCCCAGAAAGGAAAGAGGCACAAACCCACAGAGAGTCTAGCTCGTGATCCACAATACCTATCCACATTTCCCTTCAGAATCGGAGGGGAAGATACACTCAACCAAGAGAGACCCTCGACTAATAACTATCAGAATGGAATGCAACATGAAAATCCAACCTTCCAGATAGACACAAACTCATGTCGTCCTACATGCAAAGCAGGGAGGTAAACCCCACTGAACTCCAGAATCAGAGGAGGAAACAACCTCCGGAGTAGCCAACAGGATAGATGCAGTAGATCAGATTCTCTCAATAGAAGGAATTCGGAGACCAAAAAGCTGCAACAGTTCTTCAAACTGCAAATCCGCTTGTTAGGCAGTTAAGGTTACCCTCCGGCCACTACAGCTAGCTCAGTAGAGAAATTCCCATTTCTATGGAAGGAATAAAAAGAAGCTGCCAGTAGGAACAAGGAGAATTTCCAAGGATCCAACGTCTATGAGATCTGGAAAACAGAGTAACCAAAAAGCCCAGTCGAAGACCAGGACTAGTTTAAAGGACAGGACATAAAAGAGTTGTAAACTAAGCGCTGTAGAGTCCTAAAGCTCTCCTCCTAAAAGGTCCCCTAGCGGACTATAAGAAACAAAGTATGATGGTGAGGATAAGAGTGCTTACAAGCTTAATAGGAATATATAATGAGGTATAACAGGGATGGTATACGTGTTACCGTATCTGAACTGATAAAACAGATGATATAGCATAAAATTTATAATTTAATAACATATATTATTACATTATACAATAGCATGGATCCATGACAAATGTTAAAATCAAATAAGAACAATTGTTGTACTAGCCTAAACGAATAGTGTAGCAGTAAAACAATGGTAATATGGGTGCACAGAACAATCAAAACAGTAAAAACGTCCCAAAAAAAAAAAAGGATAAAAAATCCAATAATGTCTGTTTAGTGATATCCAATACAAAAAATGTCCAAGAGTAAAAAAACAAAATCCAAATAAAAACAGCGGGGTGTCCACGAAGTGAGTCAATATTTCAATTCAAAATAAATCCACAATATTTATTTAATAGTCTTGAGAAAGGCCTTGTTACAGGCCGAAACACGTAGACAGACACAGACATACTGGTAAGCTTATTTCCTATCATTTATTAAGTGTAAAAACTTTATTGCACCATTGTGTTTTCTTTCATTTTTTACAGGTTTTAAGAATTTTCTATATGGAATAACTGATACTTAACCACTGACACCAAGTTTTCTACACATTTTTTACTAACACCAGTTTTTATATCACCACTTGTTTTTGTTTTTTGTTTTTATCTTTTGGAAGCACGATCTATTACTGCTTTTTGAACACTGTTTTTTGGATTTTGGATACCCACTAACATACGGATTTTATTGTGGATTTATTTTTAATTGAAATTTTGACTCACTTCGTGGACACCCCGCTGTTTTTATTTGGATTTTGGTTTTTTACTCTTGGACATTTTTTGTATTGGATATCACTAAACAGACATTATTGGATTTTTTATCCTTTTTTTTTTGGGACGTTTTTACTGTTTTGATTGTTCTGTGCACCCATATTACCATTGTTTTACTGCTACACTATTCGTTTAGGCTAGTACAACAATTGTTCTTAAAGGACAGGACACCTGGAACCAAACAAATAACCCTTTAGGAACATCCACAAGAGTACTCCATCTGAAGATGATCTTGCACTAAAGTTGACGCAATCACAGACATGCCCACACGGGGTCTTAAACACTGATCTCCCATGTAAGTATCCTAGAGACTGAATTCATCCCCAACGGGCCTCTCAGATCCACACCCACCAAATAAGAAGAAGGCAGGACCCAAAAGAGATCAGAACTCAAACTAGAAAGTAATATCTGTTTGAGAGAACATGACAGTCTTTAAAGATCCACTCTGGATCAATCTCGAGGGGCCCCTACTGCTCAAGGAATTGACAAATGAACGAGCATCCTAAAACTCCTAGCAGGCGACGGAACTCAACCAGTGGCTTTACTAGGGGGGTGCAGACCGCACCCGGGTGAAATGCCTCAGGGGTGACACCACCACCAGTGGCAGACTAAGTAGCATTTCCAGATCAATGACACAGTGGTGTTTTTTTTATTATGTGCTAAAGCCTAGTAATAAGGGCCAAGGGGTCCATGCTAAACTGAGGCAGGAGGGGGGGTAGCGCTGCGCACCAGGGAACAGAAGCAGGATCTGCAGGACTGCCCTTTTAATCGGCTGTACAATTACTATTAGCGTGTCTGTCACTGGTTAATGCCCAGGGTGGGCTCTAATATTATGATCCTATCCTAATCCTAGCAGCTGCAGCACACTAAAGCTTTGCGCTGGAGAGTTAGTGACTTCACTGACGCTTTTTTTAAAAAATTTGTATAAACCTGCACACAGTACAGGCTATAGCACTGCCTGAAGGACAGACAGAGATAAACACCTTGCCTAGTCAACACCCAGTTGGTGCTTTGTGTTCAGGGGATGAAGGAGAGCCTGGTCTGAGGGCTCTGAGCTTCTGGTGAATTACCTGTCACATGCACAAACATAAGGATCCCCATTTGATATATGCTATATGTGTATGTATGTATGTATGTATATATATATATATATATATATATATATATATATATATATATATGCAGCATGTAGAAAGAACTCAATGGACTTTGTCAATAAGCCAAAAACTTTTATTCCACAATTAAAATATCATGACGTTTCGGGTACCGGTCTGGTCCCTTTGTCAAATGATTCCAACCAGACAAAACATGTATACCATCACCCACACCACTCTTCCTTATATATCCTAATAGTGCAACCAGTTAACCAATAATACTTAGCCCAAACTTCCTGCAGTCATCGTGTGCATCGCCGCAAACACCAGTGTCGTGATGACGTCATAACGGCGTGACGCACCCAATACGTCAACGTGCACATGGAGGGGGCAGTGTCTCAACTGACAGCTGTCAGAGATACATTATGCCCTATAAGTTTCATTATCTTCTAGATCACGCAAGTTACTACCGTGAGGAATCTACATAGTATGTCAAAAATACATAAGGGCTAAGATACAATTACATAATATGTTAAAATCACTCGTCTATGTTATATATATTGTAACATACTAGGGATACTATCAGTGCTTCGTGTCTATTCAAGTATGGTAGAAAACATAACAGAGAAACAGAGTGGTGGTGCTATACAACGCAGTATGCGTGTGGATAGGGAATACCTTGTCTTATCCCAAAAATCTATTGCAATCCATAGATAGCAGTGGGGGTGACTCTACTGACAATGACACTGGCAAGGACAACAGAGAGACAGAACAGGCACAACCTATACCTACTAACACATCGTCTTTTTTGGGGGTAGCCACCAGAGCAGCCAACAAGCCACCGATAGAGAGGGGTATATAGAAAAAAGGAAACCCATAAGGAAGAAACAGATATAGTTTTCAACTTGAGAAGTAGAGTATTAATAGATAATGAGATGTGTTTAATTAGTCATGGCCTGTACTTTGTACCCACTCCTAAAGAGGATGCCTTTGAGAAAATAGTTTGATGTTCATAAACTTCAAAGGCAACTAAAACTGAAGGACTTTTTCAAGGATAGGGTACAGGTGACGATAGCTACATTTAAGACCCCATCCACTTTTGAACCCCCTGTGACTAATCCAGCCATTAAAAGTTTTACACGCATAGTATGCCATGATTGCACGAGTAGTAAGACGCAATCATACTCTAATCTGACTGGAGAAAGGAAGGCCATTCTCAGTTTAAAGAACGATGAAACAATCATCATACGCCCGACCAATAAGGGGGGTGGTATTGTGATGATGGATAACGCACAATATAGGATTGAAGCTAGGAGACAGCTTTCGGACGTTTCCACTTATACTAAACTGAGAGGTAATCCTACACATACTTTCAAAAAGAGTATTGATTTGTACTCGAGGTCTGCAAATGAAGCAGGACTCATCGATGAAAACACGCTTTTGTTCCTGACCACGGACTTTCTTAAAATATCGGTATTATCAGCATAAGACTTTGAACAATCCCCCTGGGAGACCTATAGTCTCCGCGAGGGACTCTCTTTTTTAAACATAGCAAAATATTTGGATTATATTTTGCAGCCAGTGGTCAGGAACATGAACTCTTATCTCAAAGATGCCCCTAGCCTTAATAAGTTATTAAAATCAGCTGATTGGCTGAGAGAGGGTGATATATTGGTCACCATGGACGTTGACAGCCTATACACCTCCATCCCTCATGATGGGGGTGTGCAGGCTGTCCGGTCCATGGTCACTAACTCTATACACTATGAGGGACCGCCAATTAAATTTATAATAGAGTTAATGCTATTCTGCTTGGAAAAAAACTATTGTAAGTTTGAATCTGAATTCTATTTGCAGACCTCAGGTACAGCTTTGGGATCGAATATGGCACCAACCTATGCCAATTTGTACATGGCATGGTACGAACAAGACGTCATGCCACTCTCAGATCGCAGGGAAGAGATGTTCTATACACGCTATATCGATGATGTTCTATTGATATGGCGGGGAAGGAAGAACATCTTATCACATGGGTGAGCAACCTAAATAAACTTGCATCGCCTATAAAATTCAAGCTTCATTTTTACCTAGAATTAGATACACTTTCTTGACCTTAACATTTTTAAGGTGAGGGAGGGTGACTGCTGTAGGTTTGGTACATCACTGTATACCAAGCCTACAGATAGAAATTCGCTCTTATAGGCACATAGTTGCCACCCATTTCATGAGAAGCGGGGTTGGTTGCCTCTCAACTCACCAGAGTCATTAGAAATAACACAGAGAAATCAATGAGTGAGCAACTGGATGCGATGGGAGAGAAGTTACTAAAGAGAGGCTATGATGGTAGATTAGTTACTGAAACGAAAAAGAGAGTGCTGGAGCATACACAGGATGAACTCATCACTAGATCTACAGGACCATCTGACACAGACCGGATACATTTCGTGACTACATTTGATACTGCCCATGGGACACTGGATACCTCAATGAGAAGACGTTGGGATTTTGTGAAAGTGGAAATGTCCCAACCATTCCAGTATACAGAACCCCTGAGAATGGCATATCGTAGAGCACGTAATCTAAGAGACTTACTGGTGGAGTGTAACCCAGTGAAATGCTATCGCAAAATGACATGGTTACAGTCAAATAAGAAAGGCTGCTTTCAATGCGGCAACTGTGTGACATGCAACAGTATGCTGAGAGGCTCTTCGTTCCAGCACCCACATTCAAATAAAAGATATAAAATCAATCATCGTCTGACATGTACTAGTGATCCTGTCATCTATATTCTCATTTGCCTGTGTTCCCTATTTATGTGGGTAAAACTGTAACAGCTTTCAGAGATCGTATGGCCAACCATAGGTGTACTATCAGGGAAGCGATTGACAATGGTGACTCTGAGCGACCTGTGGCTAGGCATTTCTGTAAGAAGAAACACAGTGTCTCAAGCTTGAAAACCATGTTTAATAGACCACATACCCCCAATGTCTAGGGGAGGAAATAGGGCCAATGCACTATTGAGAAGGGAGACAAAATGAATTTATACTCTTGATATACTCTGTTAATCCAATAAACCTAATTTCACTACTGAAATATTACTGTGTCTTTCAGTTATCTGATAGATCAAAATGAAATTGCTGATCCAAACACCCAATTATTTATAAATGAAAATCACAGAAATTTTCAGAGGTGCCTAAACTTTTGCATACGACTGTGTGTATAAATATATATATATATATATATATATATATATATATATATATATATATATGCTATAGATAGATATGCTATAGATAGATATGCGACGTCTGATGAAGGGGAGCATTCCCCGAAACGTCACTAAATAAACTACTTTGTTTTCAACTATCAAGAGAGTGCGCTGTCTTTTGCTTGGTATATATGTATGCTATAAATAGATATGCTATATATAGATATGCTAGCTATGCTATGCTATCTATATATAGATATATATAGATAGATATGATATATATATATATAGATCTATAGACACATGCACAAACATGAGTATCACCATCTGATATATATATATATATATATATATATACACACACACACACATATATATATATATTTATATATATATATATGTGTGTGTGTATATATATATATATATATATCAGATGGTGATACTCATGTTTGTGCATGTGTCTATAGATCTATATATATATATATATATATATATATATATATATATATATATATATATATATATATATATCTATATCTATAGACACATGCACAAACATGAGTATCACCATCTGATATATATATATATATATATATATATATATATATACATATACATATACACACACACACACACACACACACACCTGGGGGTGACACCAACCCTAGTGACGCAACTGAACTCAACAGAATCGCCCAAGCAGGGGCAACCGTAAATATGTAAAAGAGACAAACATACAATACCCCAGATCTCAAAAATTATAGGATCAGAAAGGATATCGTAAGAAAGCGGACCCTAAGGACCGGATTTCCTACATCAGACGACAGTAAGACTGATCCCAAGGAAAAGGAAAACTAAGTACACAACCAACCTCAACCATAAGGAAGAGGCCCTGTCGAAAGAGATCGGGACTAATCAGGACAATGTAATACGGAATGAAGTACAGGAAAAGTAAATCCTCCCCAAAACAGGTACGGAAGATCTCTATGGAGTCACCTGAACCTCCTCCTCTATCAAAGGGGAGAATCAAAGGACCTCAGGGAACCTCAAGTATACTGTCATAGCAGGAACCGTAATCCCAGCTAACCCTGCTAGCTATGCAGGGACAAGAAACCTAGGACTGAGTACATCAAACATTGGACGCCCCACCCGGATGAAAAAATTAGGACCAGTCTAACATCTAGGATAGAAGGGCCTTCATAACTTGTAGAACAAGAAAACAACTTCTTAACAAGTAGTAAGCAAACTCAGTACCCAAACAGGACCAGCCCGTTCTCAAAGGTACAACGTCTCTCATATGGGCCTCAAGGAACAGATATAACTAGTACCCAATCAGGACCAACCTAATATACAGGGCATGAAAGAACTGTTCAAGGCCACTGAAAGGTCTAAGCCATAGCAGGGCTAGAGACTAAATAAACAGTAGACATGTAGGCTCTAAAAGCTAAACCATGTCTTAACCATTTTTTTTTATAACTTCCATGGGAGTATAGCTATCGTGACCACAAAATCGCCAGTATCAAATCCCAGAGAAGAAAAAGTTTTCCAAAGAGAAAAACTACAACAGTCTTGAGCCTACAAAAAAGAAATAAAGGCAGCACCCGCAGGTGAACGCCCAGGAAGAATGGACACACTAAGAGGTCCAGCCAGTCAGAGACCCGATTCCTCCAAAAGCTCAGAGCTGGGAATGAGATACACACAAAAAATTAGACGACAAGGTGAATAATCTTCAACCCTCCACTCGTCTAACACTGCTTGCCGCCTGGAGCAGAAGACCAAGGAACCAACAACTCATCCGAATTGGGCTCCTCTAACGCTGCCTACACATGCCTCAGCAGGACACGAAGGCGGGCCAGTCTAAATCGGAAGGCAAGACTCACCTCCACCGGGGCATCTGACGACCCAGGCCCGAAGGCTGTACCCCTGAGGCCTCAGGGGACATTGCTTCCCTAAAGGGCTGAACCGATACAGACGATCCCACGCCTGACGAGCCCTGGTTAAAAAAACACGGACAAGATGTTCCCAGAAGATGTAAATGTGCCAACACCATAGATATGGCCATGCGGAATCATGCTGTAACCTCTGGAGGAAACAAGCCACCTTCCGGAGAAGGGGTAATGGCATTTGGGACACCTGCCTGTGTAGCAACCGAAGGTTCTAGGGAACGCGCCTCACGGGATAAGGAATCCTCAGTGGCAGAATGCTATGCGGACTCTAAACTCTCCAAATTGGGAGAAAAGAGCAGTCTAAAACAGCATACGGAACATAACTCATGGGGCTGGATAACCCTTGCCCCCACATAATCTTCACAAGAAGCAGAATCTGAATCAGAGATATCCATCTCCAAAAAATCAGAATCCTCCATAACTTGAATATTTGAAATTATGGACAAAAAAATAAAACAAACGGCACCTTACACCCCCAATGGCTGGGGCACTCACCACCACCTATGACCCAGACAAGTAGAGAAAAACAGACTCTCTCTACCGCCACACGGTGAGGAATACGGAAACGTGACCACGCCCGGTCACAAGGTGCACCATGTAGGCCAAAGAAAAAGCACGCTAATCCGCAAGAACTGTGCAGCTCAAAAAGGCAGATATGTTCCGTAAAAGCCACGAGCCTAAGCATTACTACACATAAGCAGGCAGAATCACAAAACAAACATGATTAAAGTCGCCCCACTGTTGAATAAACCCCCTCAGGAGATATTAACCCTTGATTTCATAAAGATAAAGGAGTCCCACTGAGACCCTGTCTTTTACATACACTCCCACATTGAAAAGGAAAATGAAGCGATCTTACCGGAATCTACGCCGTGGAACAGTAACATGGCCCTTCAAGTGTGACAGATAGTAGCATTGCTTCTGACATGGACTTGAGTAAAGAAAGCAGGCATCAAAACTTGTCAATGCTGATTGCTTATAGAGCTGTTAATATGAGTCGGGATGGTTTCGCAGAAAGACTCTCCCTGCATCTCCGGACTCTAACTTTCATCCATGCTCTCACTGAAAGGCTGACAGGACTACTTAAAGGGACAGTCAAGTCCAAAAAAAACTTTCATGTTTTAAATAGGGCATGCAATTTTAAACAACTTCCCAATTTACTTTTATCACCAATTTTGCTTTGTTTTCTTGGTATTCTTAGTTGAAAGCTAAAACTAGGAGGTTCATATGCTAATTTCTTAGAACTTGAAGACTGCCTCTAATCTGAATACATTTTGACCACTAGAGGGCATTAGTTCAAATGTTTCATATAGATAACATTGAGCTCATGCACGTAAAGTGACCTAGGACTGAGCACTGATTGGCTAAACTGCATGTCTGTCAAAAGAACTGAAATAAGGGGGCAGTCAGCAGAAGCTTAGATACAAGATAATTACAGAGGTAAAACGTGTATTATTATAACTGTGTTGGTTATGCAAAACTGGGGAATGGGTAATAAAGGGATTATCTTTCTTTTTAAACAAAAAAATGTCTGGTGTTGACTGTCCCTTTAAAACTCCAGTCCTATTTCAAAGAGTACTACCCTCTACCAACCTCCTGTGACGAAAGGCAAAGAATGACTGGGGGATGAGGGAAGTTGGGAAGGTATTTAAGCCTTTGGCTGGGGTGTCTTTGCCTCCTCCCGGTGGCCAGGTTCTGTATTTCCAAAAAGTAATGAATGCAGCTGTGGACTCTCCCCGTTTAAGAAGAAAAACACTTTTGAAAACATCAACTAGAAATACAATTTTTTGCATAGAAATTTTAGTAAAGAATGTGAAATAAAAATATTCATAACTACCTAAGAAATCATTACAAACTTCAACTCTATACAGCAATGCCATATTTGGTTAACATACACTTTAGAAAAAAAAAAAAAAAAATATTGAATAATAAATCCATGCGGTTAAGATTCAAGTGTACATTATTCAAACAAAACTTCCCAGTTGGTATACTGTAACTTAAAACGCAAGTCTGAGAACAGAACCAGAGCCAGCTTACAACATACATTATATGCAGGTAGATTTCTCAATGGGAAAGATAAGTTTAAAGGGACATGAAACCCACATTTTTTCTTTCATAATTTAGAAAGAGAATGCAATTTTAAACATCTTTCTAATTTACTTCTATTATCTAATTTGTTTTATTCTCTTGATATTCTTTGCTGAAAAGCATATCTAGATATGCTCAGTAGCTGCTGATTGGTTGCTGCACATGGAAGCCTCGTGTAATTGGCTCACCCATGTGCATTGCTTTTTCTTCAAATAAGGATATCTAAAAAATGAAGCAAAATAAATAATAGAAGTAAATTGTAATGTTGTTTAAATTTGTATGTTCTATCTGGATCATGAAAGAAAGAGTTTGGGTTTAGTGGCCCTTTAACTAAAAAATACTACTGAACAAACCTGCCATAAAAAGGTAAAAGGTGGCAACAAAACTGACTCATTTAAGGAGATCAATACATCCGACAGTTGAGAATGACTGGGTATTTTTTTTTTTTTTTTTTTTTTGGGGGGGGGGGGGGGATTGAACAGAACTGGCTACACTCCATTTAACCATCTTAAAGGGACATTATACACTAGATTTTTCTTTGTGTTTTGTTTGTATAAAGAGTCTATTCATATGCAGAGGAAAAGGGAGGGGGAGTGTCTGCTTTTTTTTTTGCTATAGAACCACTTGCAGTGGGTGTTCCAGCTAAGCTTTGCAACAGTGCTAAACTGGGAGCTTCTAAATACGTTTTTAAACAGATTTATACTGGATTGTTAGATCAGTATCTGTGCATATTATTCTTTATAGTAGTGTCTTTTACATGCAGTTAAATTAAAATTGGTGTATACTGTCCCTTTAAAGGGACAGAGTAGTCAAAAATACATTTTTATGATTCAGATAGGGCATGTCATTTTAAACAACTTTACAATTTACTTTTAAAATACATTTTGCTTTGTTCTCTTGGTATTCTTAGTTGAAAGCTAAACCTAGATAGGCTAATATGCTAATTTCTTAGCTCTTGAAGGCCACCTCCTATCTCAATTCATTTTGACAGTTTTTCACAACTAGAAGGCATTCATCCATGTGTGCTATATAGATAACATTGTGCTCACGCACGTGGAGTTACCTAGGAGTCAGCACTGATTGTCTAAAATGCATGTCTGTCAAAAGAACTGAGATAAGGGGGAAGTCTGCAGAGGCTTAGATACAAGGTAATCACAGAGGTAAAAAACATAATTTATGTAAGAACTTACCTGATAAATTCATTTCTTTCATATTAGCAAGAGTCCATGAGCTAGTGACGTATGGGATATACATTCCTACCAGGAGGGGCAAAGTTTCCCAAACCTTAAAATGCCTATAAATACATCCCTCACCACACCCACAATTCAGTTTAACGAATAGCCAAAAAGTGGGGTGATAAGAAAGGAGCGAAAGCATCAAAAAAACTAAGGAATTGGAATAATTGTGCTTTATACAAAAAAATTACAACCACCACAAAAAGGGTGGGCCTCATGGACTCTTGCTAATATGAAAGAAATGAATTTATCAGGTAAGTTCTTACATAAATTATGTTTTCTTTCATGTAATTAGCAAGAGTCCATGAGCTAGTGACGTATGGGATAGCAGATACCCAAGATGTGGAACTTCCACGCAAGAGTCACTAGAGAGGGAGGGATAAAATAAAGACAGCCAATTCCGCTGAAAAAATAATCCACAACCCAAATCAAAAAGTTTTAATCTTATAATGAAAAAAAACTGAAATTATAAGCAGAAGAATCAAACTGAAACGGCTGCCTGAAGTACTTTTCTACCGAAAACTGCTTCAGAAGAAGAGAAAACATCAAAATGGTAAAAGTATGCAAAGAAGACCAAGTTGCTGCTTTGCAAATCTGATCAACAGAAGCTTCATTCCTAAAAGCCCAGGAAGTAGAAACTGACCTAGTAGAATGAGCCGTAATCCTTTGAGGCGTGGATTTACCCGACTCCACATAAGCATGATAAATCAAAGACTTTAACCAAGACGCCAAAGAAATGGCAGAAGCCTTCTGACCTTTCCAAGAACAAGAAAAGATAACAAATAGACTAGAAGTCTTCCTGAAATCTTTAGTTGTTTCAACATAATATTGCAAAGCTCTAACTACATCCAAAGAATGAAAAGATCTCTCCAGAGAATTCTTAGGATTAGGACACAATGAAGGGACAACAATTGTTGTTAGAATTCACAACTTTAGGCAAAAATTTAAATGAAGTCCGCAACACCGCCTTATCCTGATGAAAAATCAGAAATGGAGATTCACAAGAAAGAGCAGATAATTCAGAAACTCTTCTAGCAGAAGAGATAGCCAAAAGGAACAACACTTTCCAAGAAAGTAGTTTAATATCCAAAGAATGCATAGACTCAAAAGGAGGAGCCTGTAAAGCCCTCAAAACCAAATTGAGACTCCAAGGAGGAGAAATTGACTTAATGACAGGCTTGATTCGAACCAAAGCCTGTACAAAACAATGAATATTAGGATGATTTGCAATCTTTCCGTGAAAAAGAACCGAAAGAGCAGAGATTTGTCCTTTCAAGGAACTTGCAGACAAACCCTTATCCAAACCATGTTGAAGAAATTGTAAAATTCTAGGAATTCTAAAAGAATGCCAAGAGAATTTATGTGAAGAACACCAAGAAATGTAAGTCTTCCAGACTCGGTAATAGATCTTCCTAGACACAGATTTACGAGCCTGTAACATAGTATTAATCACTGAATCAGAGAAACCTCTATGACTAAGAATTAAGCGTTCAATCTCCATACCTTCAAATTTAATGATTTGAGATCCTGATAGAAAAAAGGGCCTTGAGATAGAAGGTCTGGCCTTAACGGAAGCGCCCAAGGTTGGCAACTTGCCATCCGAACGAGATCCGCATACCAAAACCTGTGCGGCCATGCTGGAGCCACCAGCAGTACAAACGAACGCTCCATTAGGATTTTGGAAATCACTTTTGGAAGAAGAACTAGAGGTGGAAAGATATAAGCAGGTTGATAATTCCAAGGAAGTGACAACGCGTCCACTGCTTCCGCCTGAGGATCCCTGTATCTGGACAGATACCTGGGAAGTTTCTTGTTTAGATGAGAGGCCATCAGATCTATTTCTGGAAGCCCCCAGATTTGTACAATCTGAAGAAATACCTCTGGGTGAAGAGACCATTCGCCCGGATGTAACGTCTGGCGACTGAGATAACCTGCTTCCCAATTGTCTATACCTGGAATGTGAACCGCAGAAATTAGACAGGAGCTGGATTCCGCCCATACAAGTATCCGAGATACTTCTTTCATAGCCTGAGGACTGTGAGTCCCCCCTTGATGACTGACATATGCCACAGTTGTGACATTGTCTGTCTGAAAACAAATAAACGATTCTCTCTTCAGAAGAGGCCAGAACTGAAGAGCTCTGAAAGTCGCACGGAGTTCCAAAATATTGATTGGTAATCTCGCCTCCTCAGATTCCAAAAGCCCCTGCGCTGTCAGAGATCCCCATACAGCTCCCCAATCTAGAAGACTCGCATCTGTTGAGATCACAGTCCAGGTTGGACGAACAAAAGAGGCCCCTTGCACTAAACGATGGTGATCCAACCACCAAGTCAGAGAAGAACGAACATTGGGATTTAAGGATATTAATTGTGATATCTTTGTATAATCCCTGCACCATTGATTCAGCATACAAAGCTGGAGAGGTCTCATGTGAAAACGAGCAAAAGGGATTGCGTCCGATGCAGCAGTCATGAGACCTAAAATTTCCATGCATAAAGCTACCAAAGGGAAAGATTGAGACTGAAGGTTTCGACAAGCTGAAACCAATTTCAGACGTCTCTTTTCTATAAGAGACAAAGTCAAGGACACTGAATCTATTTGGAAACCTAAAAAGGTTACCCTTGTCTGAGGAATCAAGGAACTCTTTGGTAAATTGATCCTCCAACCATGTCTTTGAAGAAAGAACACAAGTTGATTCGTGTGAGATTCTGCAGAATGTAAAGATTGAGCAAGTACCAAGATATCGTCCAAATAAGGAAATACCGCAATACCCTGCTCCCTGATTACAGAGAGAAGGGCACAGAGAACCTTCGAAAAGATCCTTGGGGCTGTAGCTAGACCAAAAGGAAGAGCAACAAACTGGTAATGCTTGTCTAGAAAAGAGAATCTCAGGAACTGATAGTGATCCGGATGAATTGGAATATGAAGATATGCATCCTGTAAGTCTATTGTGGACATATAATGCCCTTGCTGAACAAAAGGCAGAATAGTCCTTATAGTCACCATTTTGAATGTTGGTATCCTTACATAACGATTCAATATTTTTAGATCCAGAACCGGTCTGAAAGAATTCTCTTTCTTTGGAACAATGAACAGATTTAAATAAAACCCCAGGCCCCGTTCCAGAACTGGAACTGGCATAATTACCCCAGCTGACTCCAGATCTGAAACACATTTCAGAAATGCTTGAGCCTTCATTGGGTTTACTGGAATGCGTGAAAGAAAAAATCTTCTCACAGGCGGTCTTACCTTGAAACCTATTCTGTACCCTTCTGAAACAATGTTCTGAATCCAAAGACTTTGAATCGAATTGATCCAAACATCTTTGAAAAATCGTAACCTGCCCCCTACCAGCTGAGCTGGAATGAGGGCCGCACCTTCATGCGGATTTGGGAGCTGGTTTTGACTTTCTAAAAGGCTTGGATTTATTCCAGACTGGAGAAGGTTTCCAAACGGAAACTGTTCCTTTAGAGGAAGGGTCAGGCTTTTGTTCCTTATTCTGACGAAAGGAACGAAAACGATTAGCAGCCCTATATTTACCTTTAGATTTTTTTTATCCTGAGGTAAAAAGGCTCCCTTCCCCCCAGTAACAGTTGAAATTATTGAGTCTAACTGAGAACCAAACAATGTATTACCTTGGAAAGAAAGAGAAAGCAATGTTGACTTAGAAGTCATATCTGCATTCCAAGACTTAAGCCACAAAGCTCTTCTAGCTAAAATAGCTAAAGACATGTACCTGACATACATTCTAATGATATCGAAAATGGCATCACACATAAAATTATTAGCATGTTGAAGGAGTTTAATAATGCTATAAACATTATGGTCTGACACTTGTTGTGCTAAAGCCTCCAACCAGAAAGTTGAAGCTGCAGCAACATCAGCCAAAGAAATGGCAGGTCTAAGAAGATTACCTGAACATAAATAAGCCTTCCTTAGAAAGGATTCAAGCTTCCTATCTAAAGGATCTTTAAACTAAGTACTATCTGCCGTAGGAATAGTAGTACGTTTAGCAAGAGTAGAAATAGCCCCATCAACTTTGGGGATTTTATCCCAAAACTCTAATCTGTCAGATGGCAAAGGGTACAATTTCTTAAACCTTGGAGAAGGACTAAAAGAAGTACCCAGACTATTCCATTCCCTAGAAATTACTTCTGAAATAGCATCAGGAACTGGAAAAACATCTGGAATAACCACAGAAGGTTTAAAAACTGCATTTAAACGCTTAGAAGTTTTAATATCAAGAGGACTAGACTCTTCCATATCTAAAGCAATCAACACTTCTTTAAGTAAAGAACGAATAAATTCCATCTTAAATAAATATGAAGATTTATCATTGTTAATATCTGAGGTAGAATCTTCTGAATCAGATAGATCCACATCAGAAATAGATAAGTCAGAATGATTGCAGTCATTTAAAAATTAATCTGAAATATGTGAAGTTTTAAAAGACCTCTTACGTTTAGCAGAAAGGAGGAATAACAGACAGAGCCTTCTGAATAGAATTAGAAACAAATTCTTTAATGTTAACAGGAACATCCTGAACATTAGATGTTGAAGGAACAACAACAGGTAATGGATTATTACTAATGGAAATACTATCTGCGTTTGAAAGCTTATCATGACAAGTATCACAAACAACAGCCGGAGGAACAGTTACCAAAAGTTTACAACAAATGCACTTAGCTTTGGTAGAACCAACATCAGGCAGCGTCTTTCCAGAAGTAGATTCTGATCCAGGGTCAGGTAGTGACATCTTGCAATATGTAAAAGAAAAAACAACATATAAAGCAAAATTATCAAATTCCTTAAATGGCAGTTTCAGGAATGGGAAAAAATGCAAAATGAAACAAGCTTCTAGAAAACCAGAAGCAACTGAATAGTGAGACTGAAATAGCGTGAAAAAAACTGGCGCCAAGAATGACGCCCATATTTTTTGGCGCCAAAAAACGTCCGCAATACACATATGTCAAAAATGACGCAATTACGTTTAAACTTCCAGCGCAAACTATGACGCAGGAAATGACAAAAAAATGTTTGCTCCAAAAAAATCTTGCGCCAAAAATGACGCAATAAATAGAAGCATTTTCTGCACCCACAAGACTAACAGCCCGCAATTTTTTTGAAAAAAAACAAAATTTATGCTTACCGGATAAATTCCTTTCTCCTGTAGTGTGGTCAGTCCACGGGTCATCATTACTTCTGGGATATTAACTCCTCCCCAACAGGAAGTGCAAGAGGATTCACCCAGCAGAGCTGCCATATAGCTCCTCCCCTCTACGTCACACCCAGTCATTCGACCAAGAACCAACGAGAAAGGAGAAGCCAAAGGGTGCAGTGGTGACTGGAGTATAATTTAAAAAATTTTATAGACCTGCCATAAAAAACAGGGTGGGCCGTGGACTGACCACACTACAGGAGAAAGGAATTTATCAGGTAAGCATAAATTTTGTTTTCTCCTGTTAAGTGTGGTCAGTCCACGGGTTATCATTACTTCTGGGATACCAATACCAAAGCTAAAGTACACGGATGACGGGAGGGACAGGCAGGCTCTTTATACGGAAGGAACCACTGCCTGAAGAACCTTTCTCCCAAAAACAGCCTCCGAAGAAGCAAAAGTGTCAAATTTGTAAAATTTGGAAAAAGTATGAAGAGAAGACCAAGTTGCAGCCTTGCAAATCTGTTCAACAGAAGCCTCATTCTTAAAGGCCCAAGTGGAAGCCACAGCTCTAGTAGAATGAGCTGTAATTCTTTCAGGAGGCTGCTGTCCAGCAGTCTCATAGGCTAACCGTATTATGCTACGAAGCCAAAAAGAGAGAGAGGTAGCCGAAGCTTTTTGACCTCTCCTCTGACCAGAATAAACGACAAACAGGGAAGACGTTTGTCGAAAATCCTTAGTTGCCTGTAGATAAAATTTCAGGGCACGGACTACATCTAGATTGTGTAGCAGACGTTCCTTCTTCGAAGAAGGATTAGGGCACAAAGATGGAACCACAATCTCTTGATTGATATTCCTGTTAGTGACCACCTTAGGTAGGAACCCAGGTTTAGTACGCAGAACTACCTTGTCTGAATGAAAAATCAGATAAGGAGAATCACAATGTAAGGCAGATAACTCAGAGACTCTTCGAGCCGAAGAAATCGCCATTAAAAATAGAACTTTCCAAGATAACAGCTTGATATCAATGGAATGAAGGGGTTCAAACGGAACACCCTGTAAAACATTAAGAACTAAGTTCAAACTCCATGGTGGAGCAACAGTTTTAAACACAGGCTTGATCCTAGCTAAAGCCTGACAAAAAGCTTGAATGTCCGGAACTTCTGACAGACGTTTGTGTAAAAGAATGGACAGAGCTGAAATCTGTCCTTTTAAGGAACTAGCGGATAAACTCTTTTCTAAACCTTCTTGTAGAAAAGACAATATCCTCGGAATCCTAACCTTACTCCATGAGTAACTCTTGGATTCGCACCAATATAAGTATTTGCGCCATATCTTATGGTAAATCTTTCTGGTAACAGGCTTCCTAGCCTGTATTAAGGTATCAATAACTGACTCAGAAAAACCACGTTTTGATAAAATCAAGCGTTCAATTTCCAAGCAGTCAGCTTCAGAGAAATTAGATTTTGATGTTTGAAGGGACCCTGGATCAGAAGGTCCTGTTTCAGAGGTAGAGACCAAGGTGGACAGGATGACATGTCCACTAGATCTGCATACCAAGTCCTGCGTGGCCATGCAGGCGCTATTAGAATCACTGATGATCTCTCCTGTTTGATTCTGGCAATCAATCGAGGAAGCATCGGGAAGGGTGGAAACACATAAGCCATCCTGAAGGTCCAAGGTGCTGTCAAAGCATCTATCAGAACCGCTCCCGGATCCCTGGATCTGGACCCGTAACGAGGAAGCTTGGCGTTCTGTCGAGACGCCATGAGATCTATCTCTGGTTTGCCCCAACGTCGAAGTATTTGGGCAAAGACCTCCGGATGAAGTTCCCACTCCCCCGGATGAAAAGTCTGACGACTTAGGAAATCCGCCTCCCAGTTCTCCACTCCCGGGATGTGGATTGCTGACAGGTGGCAAGAGTGAGACTCTGCCCAGCGAATTATCTGATACTTCCATCATCCCTGATGGTTGATGTAAGCTACAGTCGTGATGTTGTCCGACTGAAACCTGATGAACCCCCGAGTTGTTAACTGGGGCCAAGCCAGAAGGGCATTGAGAACTGCTCTCAATTCCAGAATATTTATTGGTAGGAGACTCTCCTCCTGATTCCATTGTCCCTGAGCCTTCAGAGAATTCCAGACAGCGCCCCAACCTAGTAGGCTGGCGTCTGTTGTTACAATTGTCCAGTCCGGCCTGCTGAATGGCATCCCCCTGGACAGATGTGGCCAAGAAAGCCACCATAGAAGAGAATTTCTGGTCTCTTGATCCAGATTCAGAGTAGGGGACAAGTCTGAGTAATCCCCATTCCACTGACTTAGCATGCACAATTGGAGCGGTCTGAGATGTAGGCGTGCAAAGGGTACTATGTCCATTGCCGCTACCATTAAGCCGATCACCTCCATGCATTGAGCTACTGACGGGTGTTGAATGGAATGAAGGACACGGCATGCATTTTGAAGCTTTGTTAACCTGTCTTCTGTCAGGTAAATCTTCATTTCTACAGAATCTATAAGAGTCCCCAAGAAGGGAACTCTTGTGAGTGGAAAGAGAGAACTCTTCTTTTCGTTCACCTTCCATCCATGCGACCTTAGAAATGCCAGTACTAACTCTGTATGAGACTTGGCAGTTTGAAAGCTTGAAGCTTGTATCAGAATGTCGTCTAGGTACGGAGCTACCGAAATTCCTTGCGGTCTTAGTACCGCCAGAAGAGCACCCAGAACCTTCGTGAAGATTCTTGGAGCCGTAGCCAATCCGAATGGAAGAGCTACAAACTGGTAATGCCTGTCTAGGAAGGCAAACCTTAGATACCGGTAATGATCTTTGTGAATCGGTATGTGAAGGTAAGCATCCTTTAAATCCACTGTGGTCATGTACTGACCCTTTTGGATCATGGGTAAGATTGTCCGAATAGTTTCCATTTTGAACGATGGAACTCTAAGGAATTTGTTTAGGATTTTTAAATCCAGGATTGGCCTGAAGGTTCCCTCTTTTTTGGGAACCACAAACAGATTTGAGTAAAACCCTTGTCCTTGTTCCGACCGCGGAACCGGATGGATCACTCCCATTAGTAAAAGATCTTGTACACAGCGTAGAAACGCCTCTTTCTTTATTTGGTTTGTTGACAACCTTGACAGATGAAATCTCCCTTTTGGGGGAGAGGATTTCAAGTCCAGAAGGTATCCCTGAGATATGATCTCTAACGCCCAGGGATCCTGGACATCTCTTGCCCAAGCCTGGGCGAAGAGAGAAAGTCTGCCCCCCACTAGATCCGTTCCCGGATCGGGGGCCCTCAATTCATGCTGTCTTAGGGGCAGCAGCAGGTTTCCTGGCCTGCTTGCCCTTGTTCCAGGACTGGTTAGGTCTCCAGCCTTGTCTGTAGCGAGCGACAGCTCCTTCCTGTTTTTGTGCAGAGGAGGTTGATGCTGCTCCTGCTTTGAAATTCCGAAAGGAACGAAAATTAGACTGTCTAGCCTTAGGTTTGGCTTTGTCTTGAGGCAGGGCATGGCCCTTACCTCCTGTAATATCAGCGATAATTTCTTTCAACCCGGGCCCGAATAAGGTCTGCCCTTTGAAAGGTATGTTAAGTAATTTAGATTTAGAAGTAACGTCAGCTGACCAGGATTTTAGCCACAGTGCTCTGCGTGCCTGAATGGCGAATCCGAAATTCTTGGCCGTAAGTTTAGTTAAATGTACTACGGCATCCGAAATAAATGAATTAGCTAGCTTAAGTGTATTAAGCTTGTTTGAAATCTCATCTATAGTTATTGAGTCAAGAGTCTCTTCCAGGGACTCGGACCAAAAAGCGGCCGCGGCCGTGACAGACGCAATACATGTAAGGGGTTGCAATATAAAACCTTGTTGCACAAACATTTTCTTAAGGTAACCCTCTAATTTTTTATCCATTGGATCTGAAAAGGCACAGCTATCCTCCACCGGGATAGTGGTACGTTTAGCCAGAGTAGAAACCGCTCCCTCCACCTTAGGGACCGTCTGCCATAAGTCCGGTGTGGTGGCGTCTATTGGAAACATTTTTCTAAACACAGGAGGGGGGGGGAAAGGGTACACCGGGCCTATCCCACTCCTTAGCAATTATCTCTGTAAGCCTCTTAGGTATAGGAAATACGTCAGTACTCGCCGGTACCGCATAGTATCTATCCAGTCTACATAACTTCTCTGGGATTGCAACGGTGTTACAATCATTTAGAGCTGCTAAAACCTCCTCTAACAGTACACGGAGGTTTTCGAGATTAAACTTAAAATTAGAAATGTCTGAATCCATTCTATTGGGATCAGAACCGTCACCTGCTGATTGAAGCTCTCCGTCCTCATGTTCAGCATACTGTGACGCAGTATCAGACATGGCCCTATTATCAACAGCGCACTCTGTTCTCACCCCAGAGTGATCACGCTTACCTCTTAGTTCTGGTAATTTGGCCAAAACTTCAGTCATAACATTAGCCATATCCTGTAATGTGATTTGTAATGGCCTCCCTGATGTACTCGGCGCTACAATATCCCGCACCTCCCGAGCGGGAGATGCAGGTACTGACACGTGAGGCGAGTTAGTCGGCATAACTCTCCCCTCGTTGTTTGGTGAAATATGTTCAATTTGTACAGATTGACTCTTATTTAAAGTAGCATCAATGCAATTAGTACATAAATTTCTATTGGGCTCCACTTTGGCTTTAGCACATATAGCACAGAGATATTCCTCTGAGTCAGACATGTTTAACACACTAGCAATTAAACTAGCAACTTGGAAATACTTTTCAAAGTAATTTACAATAATATGAAAACGTACTGTGCCTTTAAGAAGCACAGAAAAAGGTTATGACAGTTGAGAACAAACTATAACATCAATCTTTTACGGTAAATACACAATTTTAGCAAAGGATTGCCCCCATTAGCAATGGATAACTAACCCTGATAGCAGAAAAAAATGTACAGAAATAAACGTTTTTTATCACAGTCAGCTACAACCTCACAGCTCTGCTGTGAGTGATTACCTCCCTCAAAATAAGTTTTGAAGACCCCTGAGCTCTGTAGAGACGAACCGGATCATGCAGGGAAAACAAGAGACTTCTGACTGAATTTTTTGATGCGTAGCAAAAGCGCCAAAATAAGCCCCTCCCCCTCACACACAACAGTGAGGGAGATCAGTAAACTGTCTTAAATTAAATAAAACGACTGCCAAGTGGAAAAAAACAGTGCCCAAAACATTTTTTCACCCAGTACCTCAGAAAATTAGACGATTTAACATGCCAGCAAAAACGTTTAACATCAAATAAATGAAATGACATTAGAAAGCCTGTTGCTAGTCACTGCAAATTAGGCTAAAGTCTTATGCATACAGTATTATCCCAGTGAAGTGCCATTCCCCAGAATACTGAAGTGTAAAATATACATACATGACAGCCTGATACCAGTTGCTACTACTGCATTTAAGGCTGCTAGATTAAATTAAATTAAATCGGTATGGCAGAATTTTCTCAGTCAAATTCCATTGTCAGAAAATAATATGCTGCTACATACCTCTTTGCAGATTAACCTGCCCGCTGTCCCCTGATCTGAAGTTTACCTCTCCTCAGATGGCCGAGAACAGCAATATGATCTTAACTACGCCGGCTAAAATCATATAAAAAACCTCAGGTAGATTCTTCTTCAAACTCTACCAGAGAAGGAACAACACACTCCGGTGCTGTTATAAAATAACAAACTTTTGATTGAAGGTATAAAACTAAGTATAATCACCACAGTCCTCTCACACATCCTATCTATTAGTTGGGTGCAAGAGAATGACTGGGTGTGACGTAGAGGGGAGGAGCTATATGGCAGCTCTGCTGGGTGAATCCTCTTGCACTTCCTGTTGGGGAGGAGTTAATATCCCAGAAGTAATGATGACCCGTGGACTGACCACACTTAACAGGAGAAAAGTTCAATTGAAAATTAAGGTAAGAAAAAGACATTTATATGCATTTTCCCAAAAAATTAAACTGACAGTCTGAATGAAGGAATACTGATTATCCTGAATCATGGCAAATATAAGTTTAAAGACATATATTTAGAACTTTACATATAAAGTGCCCAAACAATAGCTTTGAGTGTCATAAATAGAAATAAGACTTACTTACCCTAAGACATAAAGTAGATAGCCAAACCAGTACTGAAACTAGAATCAGTAGAGGTAATGGTATATAAGAGTATATCGTCGATCTGAAAAGGGAGGTAGGAGAAGAAATCTCTACGACCGATAACAGAGAACCTATGAAATAGATCCCCTAGAGGAAGACATTCACTGCACTCTGAGAGGAAAACCGGGCTTCAGCCTGCTGCGAAGCGCATATCAACGTAGAATCAAGCACAAACTTACTTCACCACCTCCATGGGAGGCAAAGTTTGTAAAAACTGAATTGTGGGTGTGGTGAGGGATGTATTTATAGGCATTTTAAGGTTTGGGAAACTTTGCCCCTCCTGGTAGGAATGTATATCCCATACGTCACTAGCTCATGGACTCTTGCTAATTACATGAAAGAAAGTGTATTAATAGAACTGTGGAATGGGTAATAAAGAGAGATTATCTATATTTTTGAACAATAAAAATTCTGGTGTAGACACATTCCTTTTTCACTAAAAACTGCCACCTGACAAAGCTTAGTAGGAGTTGTGTCTGCTTGCAACACACAAGAGATTGAAACTGCCCCTGTAGAATGAGCACCTTTGGAGCAAGGAAATAGTTTTAAATAACATGCTTTGAATGAAGTGTAATATCTAAGATGAAATTGTAGTCTTTGCAAAGGGACCTTTACCATGTCTCTCTGCAAAGACTACAGAGAGTCCACAAGTCATCAGGAGAGGGATGTATTCCCCTCCTGACCGATAGGAGGAAGCCAAAGACAACCCAAATCACTAGAGCTTTAAATCCCTCCCACTTCCTAAGATCCTCAGTAATAAATATAATCAAGTATTTGAGGTAAAAAGAAAAGCAGCAAAGATAAAGAAGTGCAAAACAAGTACTGCCGTTTAGAAACTATATCAGCAGACCAAGACTTAAAGTGCCATAAAACATTTTAAATTATGTGCATATAATAAAAGGGTCGACTGAGATAAAACAGTGTGTGAAAATAAAAGTGTAAAAAAAGCTTATAAGTATTTAAATAAAATTTCCAAAAATCTGTAAAAAATGACTTACACTTTAGTATTGCCATGTGTAGCCTGCTCCACCCACCCCCTTATCAGTGTCCATTTACAAACCTTGTGGTGTCAAGTAACAAAGTGTGCACGTGAGAATAATTACATATGCAAGTAAGGGGGGTTGAGGGGGGACAGCAGGTACTGCTTGGTTCCATGGAGATTATGTCACATTAGCTTCAGCATTATACGGTGCACTGCTTTAATCAGGTGTCATGTGACTGTGCACCCTACCTTGCATGTTTATGAGTGCATTCTGCAGAAGCTATGGCCTGGATAGCACCTTCTATATATGGAAATGCTCAGGGGGAGCTTGCTGCAAACACAACTCTCTCTGAATTAAAGGTTTAATTAGGGTTAAAAACAATAAATTATGCTTACCAGATCATTTCCTTTCCTTCTGTATGTAAAGAGTCCACAGCTGCATTGCTTACTTGTGGGAAATACTGAAACTGGCCACCAGGAGGAGGCAAAGACACACCAGCCAAAGGCTTAAATAGCAACTCCCACTTCCTCATAACCCCAGTCATTCTGCCGACGGAACAAGGAACAGTAGGAGAAATATCAGGTTGAAAAAGATGCCAAAAGAATAAAATTAAATTTAGGGCCGCCCATCGGAGAACACAGGCAGGAGCTGTGGATTCTTCCCATACAGAAGGAAATTATCTGGTAAGCAAAATTTATGTTTTCCTTCTTAATATGGGGAGAGTCCACAGCTGCATTCCTTACTTGTGGGAAACATATACCAAAGTTCTAGAGTACACAGAATGCTAACGGGAGGGAGAAAAGAGAGGCGGACCCTAATCTGAGGACACCACAGCCTGCAAAACCTTTCTCCCGAAGGCTGCTTCAGCAGAAACAAAAACATCAAACTTGTAAAATTTTGAAAAAGCATGCAAGAAGGACCAGGTAGCCGCCTTACAGATCTGATCCATACAGGCCTCATTTTTGAAGGCCCAAGAGGAAACCACTGCCCTCCTAGAATGAGCTGTAATCCTCAGAGGAGGCGTATGTCCCGCTGGCTCTATGCTAAACGGATGACACTCCTCAGCCAAAAAGATAAGTCGAAGAGGCCCTTTGACCCCTACGCTTCCCGGAAAAGAGAACAAAGAAATACGTTTTTCTAAATTCCTTCGTGGCCTGAAGATAGAACTTCAAGACAAAAACCACATCCAGAATAACGTTGTAAACGTTCCTTCGATGAACAAGGATTAGGAACTAAGAAAGGAACCACCATCTCTTGATTGATGTTGCGAATTGACACAACCTTAGGAAGAAAATCTAACTTGGTTCGTAGAACAGCCTTATCAGCATGGAAAGCCAGATAAGGAGGGACGCATTGCAAGGTACTCTGCAAGCAGAACCAATAGCCAGTAGAAAAGGAACCTTCCAAGACAACAATTTAATGTCTAATTCATGTATAGGCTCCAAAGGAGCCCGTTGCAAATCTTTAAGAACAAGATTTAAACTCCAAGGAGGAGCATTAGATCTAAACACAGGCCTGATCCTAGCAGAGCTTTAACAAATAACTGCACATCTGGAAGCTCAGCGAACCTCTTGTGCAGTAACAGACAGGGATGAAATCTGTCCCTTCAGGGGACTTGCAGAAAAGCCCTTCTCTAGTTCATCCTGGAGAACAGAATAAGTTGGTCCTACACACCTTATGATAGATGCGACAAGCAACCAGCTTACGAGCTTGAATGAGAGTAAAAAACATAATTTATGCTTACCTGATAAATTTATTTCTCTTGTAGTGTATCCAGTCCACGGATCATCCATTACTTATGGGATATTAACTCCTCCCCAACAGGAAGTGCAAGAGGATTCACCCAGCAGAGCTGCTATATAGCTCCTCCCCTAACTGCCATTACCAGTCATTCGACCGAAAACATGCAGAGAAAGGAAAACCATAGGGTGCAGTGGTGACTGTAGTTTAATGGAAAAATTACCTGCCTTAAAGTGACAGGGCGGGCCGTGGACTGGATACACTACAAGAGAAATAAATTTATCAGGTAAGCATAAATTATGTTTTCTCTTGTTAAGTGTATCCAGTCCACGGATCATCCATTACTTATGGGATACCAATACCAAAGCTAAAGTACACGGATGACGGGAGGGACAAGCAGGCTCTTTATACGGAAGGAACCACTGCCTGAAGAACCTTTCTCCCAAAAACAGCCTCCGAAGAAGCAAAAGTGTCAAATTTGTAAAATTTGGAAAAAGTATGAAGAGAAGACCAAGTTGCAGCCTTGCAAATCTGTTCAACAGAAGCCTCATTCTTAAAGGCCCAAGTGGAAGCCACAGCTCTAGTAGAATGTGCTGTAATTCTTTCAGGAGGCTGTTGTCCAGCAGTCTCATAGGCTAACCGTATTATGCTACGAAGCCAAAAGGAGAGAGAGGTAGCCGAAGCTTTTTGACCTCTCCTCTGACCAGAATAAACGACAAACAGGGAAGACGTTTGTCGAAAATCCTTAGTTGCCTGTAGATAAAATTTCAGGGCACGGACTACATCTAGATTGTGTAGCAGACGTTCCTTTTTCGAAGAAGGATTAGGACACAAAGATGGAACCACAATCTCTTGATTGATATTCCTGTTAGTGACCACCTTAGGTAGGAACCCAGGTTTAGTACGCAGAACTACCTTGTCTGAATGAAAAATCAGATAAGGAGAATCACAATGTAAGGCAGATAACTCAGAGACTCTTCGAGCCGAGGAAATCGCCATTAAAAACAGAACTTTCCAAGATAACAACTTGATATCAATGGAATGAAGGGGTACAAACGGAACCCCTTGTAAAACATTAAGAACTAAGTTCAAACTCCATGGTGGAGCAACAGTTTTAAACACAGGCTTGATCCTAGCTAAAGCCTGACAAAAAGCTTGAACGTCCGGAACTTCTGACAGACGTTTGTGTAAAAGAATGGACAGAGCTGAAATCTGTCCCTTTAAGGAACTAGCGGATAAACCCTTTTCTAAACCTTCTTGTAGAAAAGACAATATCCTCGGAATCCTAACCTTACTCCATGAGTAACTCTTGGATTCGCACCAATATAAGTATTTGCGCCATATCTTATGGTAAATCTTTCTGGTAACAGGCTTCCTAGCCTGTATTAAGGTATCAATAACTGACTCAGAAAAACCACGTTTTGATAAAATCAAGCGTTCAATTTCCAAGCAGTCAGCTTCAGAGAAATTAGATTTTGATGTTTGAAGGGACCCTGGATCAGAAGGTCCTGTTTCAGAGGTAGCGACCAAGGTGGACAGGATGACATGTCCACTAGATCTGCATACCAAGTCCTGCGTGGCCATGCAAGCGCTATTAGAATCACTGATGCTCTCTCCTGTTTGATTCTGGCAATCAATCGAGGAAGCATCGGGAAGGGTGGAAACACATAAGCCATCCCGAAGGTCCAAGGTGCTGTCAAAGCATCTATCAGAACCGCTCCCGGATCCCTGGATCTGGACCCGTAACGAGGAAGCTTGGCGTTCTGTCGAGACACCATGAGATCTATCTCTGGTTTGCCCCAACGTCGAAGTATTTGGGCAAAGACCTCCGGATGAAGTTCCCACTCCCCCGGATGAAAAGTCTGACGACTTAAGAAATCCGCCTCCCAGTTCTCCACTCCCGGGATGTGGATTGCTGACAGGTGGCAAGAGTGAGACTCTGCCCAGCGAATTATCTTTGATACTTCCATCATTGCTAGGGAGCTTCTTGTCCCTCCCTGATGGTTGATGTAAGCTACAGTCGTGATGTTGTCCGACTGAAACCTGATGAACCCCCGAGTTGTTAACTGGGGCCAAGCCAGAAGGGCATTGAGAACTGCTCTCAATTCCAGAATGTTTATTGGTAGGAGACTCTCCTCCTGATTCCATTGTCCCTGAGCCTTCAGAGAATTCCAGACAGCGCCCCAACCTAGTAGGCTGGCGTCTGTTGTTACAATTGTCCAGTCCGGCCTGCTGAATGGCATCCCCCTGGACAGATGTGGCCGAGAAAGCCACCATAGAAGAGAATTTCTGGTCTCTTGATCCAGATTAGAGTAGGGGACAAGTCTGAGTAATCCCCATTCCACTGACTTAGCATGCACAATTGCAGCGGTCTGAGATGTAGACGTGCAAAGGGTACTATGTCCATTGCTGCTACCATTAAGCCGATCACCTCCATGCATTGAGCTACTGACGGGTGTTGAATGGAATGAAGGACACGGCATGCATTTTGAAGCTTTGTTAACCTGTCTTCTGTCAGGTAAATCTTCATTTCTACAGAATCTATAAGAGTCCCCAAGAAGGGAACTCTTGTGAGTGGAAAGAGAGAACTCTTCTTTTCGTTCACCTTCCATCCATGCGACCTTAGAAATGCCAGTACTAACTCTGTATGAGACTTGGCAGTTTGAAAGCTTGAAGCTTGTATCAGAATGTCGTCTAGGTACGGAGCTACCGCAATTCCTCGCGGTCTTAGTACCGCCAGAAGAGCACCCAGAACCTTTGTGAAGATTCTCGGAGCCGTAGCCAATCCGAATGGAAGAGCTACAAACTGGTAATGCCTGTCTAGAAAGGCAAACCTTAGATACCGGTAATGATCTTTGTGAATCGGTATGTGAAGGTAAGCATCCTTTAAATCCACTGTGGTCATGTACTGACCCTTTTGGATCATGGGTAAAATTGTCCGAATAGTTTCCATTTTGAACGATGGAACTCTTAGGAATTTGTTTAGGATCTTTAAATCCAAGATTGGCCTGAAAGTTCCCTCTTTTTTGGGAACCACAAACAGATTTGAGTAAAACCCTTGTCCTTGTTCCGACCGCGGAACCGGATGGATCACTCCCATTAATAAAAGATCTTGTACGCAGCGTAGAAACGCCTCTTTCTTTATTTGGTTTGTTGACAACCTTGACAGATGAAATCTCCCTCTTGGGGGAGAGAATTTGAAGTCTAGAAGGTATCCCTGAGATATGATCTCTAACGCCCAGGGATCCTGGACATCTCTTGCCCAAGCCTGGGCGAAGAGAGAAAGTCTGCCCCCCACTAGATCCGTTCCCGGATCGGGGGCCCTCGATTCATGCTGTCTTAGGGGCAGCAGCAGGTTTCCTGGCCTGCTTGCCCTTGTTCCAGGACTGGTTAGGTCTCCAGCCTTGTCTGTAGCGAGCAACAGCTCCTTCCTGTTTTGGTGCAGAGGAAGTTGATGCTGCTCCTGCTTTGAAATTACGAAAGGAACGAAAATTAGACTGTCTAGCCTTAGGTTTGGCTCTGTCTTGAGGCAGGGCATGGCCTTTACCTCCTGTAATGTCAGCGATAATTTCTTTCAACCCGGGCCCGAATAAGGTCTGCCCTTTGAAAGGTATATTAAGCAATTTAGATTTAGAAGTAACGTCAGCTGACCAGGATTTTAGCCACAGTGCTCTGCGTGCCTGAATGGCGAATCCGGAATTCTTAGCCGTAAGTTTAGTTAAATGTACTACGGCATCTGAAATAAATGAGTTAGCTAACTTAAGGGCTTTAAGCTTGTGTGTAATCTCATCTAATGGAGCTGATTCAAGTGTCTCTTCCAGAGACTCAAACCAAAATGCTGCTGCAGCCGTGACAGGCGCAATGCATGCAAGAGGTTGCAATATAAAACCTTGTTGAACAAACATTTTCTTAAGGTAACCCTCTAACTTTTTATCCATTGGATCTGAAAAGGCACAGCTATCCTCCACCGGGATAGTGGTACGCTTAGCTAAAGTAGAAACTGCTCCCTCCACCTTAGGGACCGTTTGCCATAAGTCACGTGTGGTGGCGTCTATTGGAAACATCTTTCTAAATATCGGAGGGGGTGAGAAAGGCACACCGGGTCTATCCCACTCCTTAGTAACAATTTCAGTAAGTCTCTTAGGTATAGGAAAAAACATAATTTATGCTTACCTGATAAATTCCTTTCTTCTGTTGTGTGATCAGTCCACGGGTCATCATTACTTCTGGGATATAACTCCTCCCCAACAGGAAATGCAAGAGGATTCACCCAGCAGAGCTGCATATAGCTCCTCCCCTCTACGTCAGTCCCAGTCATTCGACCAAGAATCAACGAGAAAGGAGTAACCAAGGGTGAAGTGGTGACTGGAGTATAATTTAAAAGATATTTACCTGCCTTAAAACAGGGCGGGCCGTGGACTGATCACACAACAGAAGAAAGGAATTTATCAGGTAAGCATAAATTATGTTTTCTTCTGTTATGTGTGATCAGTCCACGGGTCATCATTACTTCTGGGATACCAATACCAAAGCAAAAGTACACGGATGACGGGAGGGATAGGCAGGCTCATTATACAGAAGGAACCACTGCCTGAAGAACCTTTCTCCCAAAAATAGCCTCCGAAGAAGCAAAAGTGTCAAATTTGTAAAATTTGGAAAAAGTATGAAGCGAAGACCAAGTTGCAGCCTTGCAAATCTGTTCAACAGAGGCCTCATTCTTAAAGGCCCAAGTGGAAGCCACAGCTCTAGTGGAGTGAGCTGTAATTCTTTCAGGAGGCTGCTGTCCAGCAGTCTCATAGGCTAAACGTATTATGCTACGAAGCCAAAAAGAGAGAGAGGTAGCAGAAGCTTTTTGACCTCTCCTCTGTCCAGAATAAACGACAAACAGGGAAGAAGTTTGGCGAAAATCTTTAGTTGCCTGCAAGTAGAACTTGAGGGCACGAACTACATCCAGATTGTGTAGAAGACGTTCCTTCTTTGAAGAAGGATTTGGACACAAGGATGGAACAACAATCTCTTGATTGATATTCCTGTTAGTGACTACCTTAGGTAAGAACCCAGGTTTAGTACGCAGAACTACCTTGTCTGAGTGAAAAATCAGATAAGGAGAATCACAATGTAAAGCTGATAACTCAGAGACTCTTCGAGCCGAGGAAATAGCCATTAAAAACAGAACTTTCCAAGATAACAATTTTATATCAATGGAATGAAGGGGTTCAAACGGAACACCCTGTAAAACGTTAAGAACTAAGTTTAAACTCCATGGCGGAGCAACAGCTTTAAACACAGGCTTGATCCTAGCTAAAGCCTGACAAAAGGCCTGGACGTCTGGATTTTCTGACAGACGCCTGTGTAACAAGATGGACAGAGCTGAAATCTGTCCCTTTAATGAACTAGCTGATAAACCCTTTTCTAAACCTTCTTGTAGAAAGGACAATATCCTAGGGATCCTAACCTTACTCCAGGAGTAACGTTTGGATTCGCACCAGTATAGGTATTTACGCCATATTTTATGGTAAATCTTTCTGGTAACAGGCTTCCTAGCCTGTATCAGGGTATCAATAACCGACTCAGAAAAACCACGTTTTGATAAAATCAAGCGTTCAATTTCCAAGCAGTCAGCTTCAGAGAAGTTAGATTTTGATGTTTGAATGGACCCTGTATCAGAAGGTCCTGTCTTAGAGGTAGAGACCAAGGCGGACAGGATGACATGTCCACTAGATCTGCATACCAAGTCCTGCGTGGCCATGCAGGCGCTATTAGAATCACTGATGCTCTCTCCTGTTTGATTTTGGCAATCAATCGAGGAAGCAGCGGGAAGGGTGGAAACACATAAGCCATCCCGAAGTTCCAAGGTGCTGTCAAAGCATCTATCAGAACCGCTCCCGGATCCCTGGATCTGGACCCGTAGTGAGGAAGTTTGGCGTTCTGGCGAGACGCCATGAGATCTATCTCTGGTTTGCCCCAACGTCGAAGTATTTGGGCAAAGACCTCCGGATGAAGTTCCCACTCCCCCGGATGAAAAGTCTGGCGACTCAAAAAATCCGCCTCCCAGTTCTCCACTCCCGGGATGTGGATTGCTGACAGGTGGCAAGAGTGAGACTCTGCCCAGTGAATTATCTTTGATACTTCCATCATTGCTAGGGAGCTTCTTGTCCCTCCCTGATGGTTGATGTAAGCTACAGTCGTGATGTTGTCCGACTGAAACCTGATGAACCCCCGAGTTGTTAATTGGGGCCAAGCCAGAAGGGCATTGAGAACTGCTCTCAATTCCAGAATGTTTATTGGAAGGAGACTCTCCTCCTGATTCCATAGTCCCTGAGCTTTCAGAGAATTCCAGACAGCGCCCCAACCTAGTAGGCTGGCGTCTGTTGTTACAATTGTCCAGTCTGGCCTGCTGAATGGCATCCCCCTGGACAGGTGTGGCCGATAAAGCCACCATAGAAGAGAATTTCTGGTCTCTTGATTCAGATTCAGAGTAGGGGACAAATCTGAGTAATCCCCATTCCACTGACTTAGCATGCACAATTGCAGCGGTCTGAGGTGTAGGCGTGCAAAAGGTACTATGTCCATTGCCGCTACCATTAAGCCGATCACCTCCATGCATTGAGCTACTGACGGGTGTTGAATGGAATGAAGGACACGGCATGCATTTAGAAGCTTTGTTAACCTGTCTTCTGTCAGGTAAATCTTCATTTCTACAGAATCTATAAGAGTCCCCAAGAATGGAACTCTTGTGAGAGGAAAAAGAGAACTCTTCTTTTCGTTCACTTTCCATCCATGCGACCTTAGAAATGCCAGAACTAACTCTGTATGAGACTTGGCAGTTTGAAAGCTTGAAGCTTGTATTAGAATGTCGTCTAGATACGGAGCTACCGAAATCCCTCGCGGTCTTAGTACCGCCAGAAGGGCACCCAGAACCTTTGTGAAGATTCTTGGAGCCGTAGCCAATCCGAATGGAAGAGCTACAAACTGGTAGTGCCTGTCTAAGAAGGCAAACCTTAGGTACCGGTGATGATCTTTGTGAATCGGTATGTGAAGGTAAGCATCTTTTAAATCCACTGTGGTCATGTACTGACCCTTTTGGATCATGGGTAAGATTGTCCGAATAGTTTCCATTTTGAACGATGGAACTCTTAGGAATTTGTTTAGAATCTTTAAATCTAAGATTGGCCTGAAAGTTCCCTCTTTTTTGGGAACCACAAACAGGTTTGAGTAGAACCCTTGTCCTTGTTCCGACCGCGGAACCGGATGGATCACTCCCATTAATAACAGATCTTGTACACAGCGTAGAAACGCTTCTTTCTTTATCTGGTTTGTTGACAACCTTGACAGATGAAATCTCCCTCTTGGGGGAGATAATTTGAAGTCTAGAAGGTATCCCTGAGATATGATCTCTAGCGCCCAGGGATCCTGAACATCTCTTGCCCAGGCCTGGGCGAAGAGAGAAAGTCTGCCCCCCACTAGATCCGGTCCCGGATCGAGGGCTCTCGGTTCATGCTGTCTTTGGGGCAGCAGCAGGTTTCCTGGCCTGCTTGCCCTTGTTCCAGGACTGGTTAGGTTTCCAGCCTTGCCTGTAACGAGCAACAGCTCCCTCCTGTTTTGGTGCAGTGGAGGTTGATGCTGCTCCTGTTTTGAAATTCCGAAAGGGACGAAAATTAGACTGTCTAGCCTTAGCTTTGGCTTTGTCTTGAGGTAGGGCGTGGCCCTTACCTCCTGTAATGTCAGCGATAATTTCTTTCAAACCGGGCCCAAATAAAGACTGCCCCTTGAAAGGTATATTAAGTAATTTGGACTTAGAAGTAACATCAGCTGACCAGGATTTTAGCCACAGCGCCCTACGTGCCTGGATGGCGAATCCTGAGTTCTTAGCCGTAAGTTTGGTTAAATGTACTACGGCCTCCGAAATGAATGAATTAGCTAGTTTAAGGACTCTAAGCCTGTCCGTAATGTCGTCTAGCGTAGATGAACTAAGGTTCTCTTCCAGAGACTCAATCCAAAATGCTGCCGCAGCCGTAATCGGCGCGATACATGCAAGGGGTTGCAATATAAAACCTTGTTGAACAAACATTTTCTTAAGGTAACCCTCTAATTTTTTATCCATTGGATCTGAAAAAGCACAGCTATCCTCCACCGGGATAGTGGTACGCTTAGCTAAAGTAGAAACTGCTCCCTCCACCTTAGGGACCGTTTGCCATAAGTCCCGAGTGGTGGCGTCTATTGGAAACATCTTTCTAAATATTGGAGGGGGTGAGAACGGCACACCGGGTCTATCCCACTCCTTAGTAACAATTTCAGTTAGTCTCTTAGGTATAGGAAAAACGTCAGTACTCGCCGGTACCGCAAAGTATTTATCCAACCTACACAATTTCTCTGGTATTGCAACGGTGTTACAATCATTGAGAGCTGCTAAAACCTCCCCTAGTAATACACGGAGGTTCTCCAATTTAAATTTAAAATTTGAAATATCTGAATCCAATCTGTTTGGATCAGAACCGTCACCCACAGAATGAAGCTCTCCGTCCTCATGCTCTGCAAGCTGTGACGCAGTATCAGACATGACCCTAGTATTGTCAGCGCACTCTGTTCTCACCCCAGAGTGATCACGCTTGCCTCTTAGTTCTGGTAATTTAGACAAAACTTCAGTCATAACAGTAGCCATATCTTGTAATGTTATCTGTAATGGTCGCCCAGATGTACTAGGCGCCATAATATCACGCACCTCCCGGGCGGGAGATGCAGGTACTGCCGCGTGAGGCGAGTTAGTCGGCATAACTCTCCCCTCGCTGTTTGGTGAAATTTGTTCAAATTGTACAGATTGACTTTTATTTAAAGTAGCATCAATACAGTTAGTACATAAATTTCTATTGGGCTCCACCTTGGCATTGGAACAAATGACACAGATATCTTCCTCTGAGTCAGACATGTTTAACACACTAGCAATAAACTTGCAACTTGGTTATAATCTTTTTTAGCAAAAACGTACTGTGCCTCAAAGAGGTACTAAACGATTAAATGACAGTTGAAATAATGAACTGAAAAACAGTTATAGCATCAAACTTTAAAACAACACAACTTTTAGTAAAGGTTTGTTCCCATTAGTAAAATAACAATAATTAAATTTGACATAAAAAATTACAGAGCAACGTTTTTATTCACAGTCAATATAAAATTCTCACAGCTCTGCTGAGAGAATCTACCTCCCTCCAAAGAAGTTTGAAGACCCCTGAGATCTGTCAGAGATGAACCGGATCATGCAGGAAATATAAGAGTAGCTGACTGGAAATTTTTGATGCGTAGCAAAGAGCGCCAAAAACGGCCCCTCCCTCTCACACACAGCAGTGAAGAGAAACGAAACTGTCACAATTAAAAGCAAACAACTGCCAAGTGGAAAATAATGCCCAAATATTTATTCACTCAGTACCTCAGAAATGTAAACGATTCTACATTCCAGCAAAAACGTTTAACATGATAAATACTTATTAAAAGGATTAGTGACTTTTAACAGAGTAGTTCCGGTGAAATACCATCCCCAGAATACTGAAATGTATACATACATGTCATTATAACGGTATGGCAGGATTTTCTCATCAATTCCATTCAGAAAATAAAAACTGCTACATACCTCAATGCAGATTCATCTGCCCGCTGTCCCCTGATCTGAAGCTTTTACCTCCCTCAGATGGCCGAGAACAGCAATATGATCTTAACTACTCCGGTTAAAATCATAGTAAAAAACTCTGGTAGATTCTTCCTCAAACTCTGCCAGAGAAGTAATAACACGCTCCGGTGCTATTGTAAAATAACAAACTTTTGATTGAAGTCATAAAAACTAAGTATAATCACCATAGTCCTCTCACACATCCTATCTAGTCGTTGGGTGCAAGAGAATGACTGGGACTGACGTAGAGGGGAGGAGCTATATGCAGCTCTGCTGGGTGAATCCTCTTGCATTTCCTGTTGGGGAGGAGTTATATCCCAGAAGTAATGATGACCCGTGGACTGATCACACATAACAGAAGAAAAGTCAGTACTCTCCGGTACCGCAAAATATTTATCCAACCTACACATTTTCTCTGGTATTGCAACTGTGTTACAATCATTCAGAGCCGCTAACACCTCCCCTAGTAATACACGGAGGTTTTCCAGCTTAAATTTAAAATTTGAAATATCTGAATCCAGTTTGTTTGGATCAGAACCGTCACCCGCAGAATGAAGCTCTCCGTCCTCATGTTCTGCAAATTGTGACGCAGTGTCTGACATGGCCCTAATATTATCAGCGCACTCTGTTCTCACCCCAGAGTGATCACGCTTACCTCTTAGTTCTGGTAATTTAGCCAAAACTTCAGTCATAACAGTAGCCATATCCTGTAATGTGATTTGTAATGGCCGCCCAGATGTACTCGGCGCTACAATATCACGCACCTCCCGAGCGGGAGATGCAGGTACTGACACATGAGGCGAGTTAGTCGGCATAACTCTCCCCTCGTTGTTTGGTGAAATATGTTCAATTTGTACAGATTGACTTTTATTTAAAGTAGCATCAATACAGTTAGTACATAAATTTCTATTGGGCTCCACTTTGGCTTTAGCACATATAGCACAGATATCTTCCTCTGAATCAGACATGTTTAACACACTAGCAAATAAACTAGCAACTTGGAAATACTTTTCAAGTAATTTACTATAATATGAAAATGTACTGTGCCTATAAGAAGCACAGAAAAAGTTATGACAGTTGAAAATTAATAAACTGAAAAGTTATAGCATCAAATCTTTGTAAAAAACACAATTTTAGCAAAGGATTGCTCCCATTAGCAAAGGATAACTAACCCTGATAGCATAAAAAAAAAAAAAAAATACAGAAATAAACGTTTTTTTTTTTTTATCACAGTCAACTACAATCTCACAGCTCTGCTGTGAGTGATTACCTCCCTCAAAACAAGTTTTGAAGACCCCTGAGTTCTGTAGAGATGAACCGGATCATGCAGGGAAGACAATAAACTTCTGACTGAATTTTTTGATGCGTAGCAAAAGAGCCAAAAAAGGCCCCTCCCCCTCACACATAACAGTGAGAGAGATCAGTAAACTGTCATAAATTAAATAAAACGACTGCCAAGTGGAAAAAAATAGTGCCCAAAACATTTTTTCACCCAGTACCTCAGAAAATTAAACGATTTTACATGCCAGCAAAAAACGTTTAACATTAATAAATTGAGTGTTATTAAAAAGCCTGTTGCTAGTCCCTGCAAATTAGGCTAAAGTTTTATGCATACAGTATAATTCCAGTGAAGTGCCATTCCCCAGAATACTGAAGTGTAAAATATACATACATGACAGCCTGATACCAGTTGCTGCTACTGCATTTAAGGCTGAGTTTACATTATATCGGTATGGCAGAATTTTCTCATCAATTCCATTGTCAGAAAATAATAAGCTGCTACATACCTCTTTGCAGATTAATCTGCCCGCTGTCCCCTGATCTGAAGTTTACCTCTCCTCAGATGGCCGAGAAACAGCAATATGATCTTAACTACTCCGGCTAAAATCATAGAAAAACTCAGGTAGATTCTTCTTCAAATTCTACCAGAGAAGGAATAACACACTCCGGTGCTATTATAAAATAACAAACTTTTGATTGAAGGTATGAAACTAAGTATAATCACCACAGTCCTCTCACACATCCTATCTATTCGTTGGGTGCAAGAGAATGACTGGTAATGGCAGTTAGGGGAGGAGCTATATAGCAGCTCTGCTGGGTGAATCCTCTTGCACTTCCTGTTGGGGAGGAGTTAATATCCCATAAGTAATGGATGATCCGTGGACTGGATACACTTAACAAGAGAAATAACTCTCTCAGAAAACCCTCTCTTGGCTAGGACTAAGCATTCAATCTCCACGCAGTCAGCCTCAGAGAATCTAGACATTGAGGAACAAAAAGACCTTGGTCAGCAGATCCCCACTAGATCCACGAACCATATCCTTTGCGGCCAAGACGAAGCAATCAGTATCACTGACACCTGTTTGATGCGAACCACTACACTAGGAACTAGTGGCTAGCGGCCGGAAAAGATAAATTAGATTGAACCTCCAAAGCGCCGCTAATGCATCTGTTAGCTCCGCCTGAGGATTCCTGTACCTCGACTCATATCTGGGTAGCTTGGTATTGAGACGTCATAAGATCTTTCTCTTGCAAATCTCAGCAAACACTCGGGATGGAGAGACCATTCCCCAGGATGAAAGGATTGTCTGCTGAGGAAATCTGCATCCCAGTTGTCCACACCCGGAATGTAGATCGCTGACAGCGAACAAATGTGGGTCTCCGCCCACTCCAGAATCCAAGATACTTCCCTCATAGCTAGGGAGCTTCTTGTTCCCCCCGATGGATGATGTAAGCCACCGAGGTTATATTGTCTAATTGGAATCCGATAAACTGGGACAAACCCAGCAGAGGCCAAGCCTTTAGAGCATTGTATATTGTGAGCCAAAATGAGATCGGGAGGGAGCTTTCCTGATGAGTCCATAGGACCCGTGCCTTCCTGGAACCCCAAACTGCTCCCCATCCTGACAGACTATAGTCACAATCACCCAGGATAGTCTTAAGACGGACGTCCCTCTGGACAAGTTATCTGGACAAAAACACCAAGAGAGCGATTCTCTCGAACGATTGTCCAGAGAAATCTTTTGAGACAGATCCGAATGATCGCTGTTCCACTGCTTCAGCATGCGCAGTTGCAACAGTCTGAGGTGAAACCTGGCAAAGGAAATGATGTCCATGCTGGACACCATGAGACCAATCACCTCCATACACCGAGCCACAGATGGCCTTAAGGAGGTCTGGGGGGCCAGACATGTTGAAGCTAGCTTGCAACGTCTCTGGTCTGTTAGAAATATTCTCCTATTATAGTACCCGTGAATTCTACCCTGGTACTTGATACAAGAGAACTCTCTATATATTTATCTTCCATCCATGGGATCGAAGAAGACAGAGGAGAGATTCCGAATGGTCCACTCTTCGAAAAATTTATTGGTGCCGTAGCTAGACCAAACTGAAGAGCAATAACTGGAAGTGCTGGTCCAGGAACACAAACCTTAGGAACTGGAACTGATCCTTGAAGATTGGTACGTGAAGGGAGCATCCTTCAGAACTATCGTGGTCATGAACTGCTCTTCTCGAACAAGGGGAAGAATGTACCTTATTGTCTCCATCTTGAACGAGGGGACATTTAAAAACTTGTTTAAGCACTTTAGGTACAGAATCGGACGGAAAGTTCCCTCCTTCTTTGGGACCACGAAAAGGTTTCAATAGTATCCAAAACCTCTCACTACGATAGGCACTGGGACAATAACTACTAAGAAGACAGATCCAGTACGTACCCCAGAAAGGCTTCCCTTCTTTCTGGTCAGGAAGACAGGAGAGAGAGGAATAATCTGCCCTTGGGTGGCTGAGACTTGAAACCTATATTGTAACCCCGAGCTATGACCTCCAGGACCCATGGATCCTGCACGTCCCTGAACCAAGCAACTGAGAAGATAGACAGTCTGCCCCCTACACAATCCAGAAGAGGACTGGAGACTGTCCATTCATGCTGACTTAGACTCGGCAGGCTTCTTTCTCTGCTTCGATTTATTCCAGGACTGAGCCGGCTTCCAAGAGATCTTGTTTTGCTCTTGCTTAGCGGCTGACTGCCGACATGGGCTTTATCAGAACGAAAGAACGAAAATTGTCCCTAGTTCATATTCTCTTGCGGTAGGAGGGCACCCTTGCCCTCTGTGAACGTGGAGATAATTGAGTCCAGGCCTGGACCAAACAAAATCATTCCCTTAAAGGGGAGGGAAAGAAGTCTAGACTTAGAAGCCATATCTGCAGACCATGACTTCAGCCAGAGTCCGATGGACCTGAACAGAAAAAGCTGAAGCTGTAGCATTCAGGCAAATAATCTGCTTATTAGCATCACAGATAAAATAATTAGCAACAATCAAGGCCTTAATTCCTTCCTGAATAACGTCGAGGGGACCATTTCCCTCAATCAAATCCCGTAAGGAGTCGCACCAGTAGGCAGATGCTCCAGCAACCGCGGCATCAGCTGCCGCCAGTTGAAACAAATATCCCGTATGCTGAAACATCTTTCTTAACAGAGATTCCATCTGTTATCCATGGCCTCTTTAAACTAAGAGCTATCCTCAAGCGGGATAGTAGTACGTTTAGCAAGGGTGAAGATACTGCCATCCCTTTTAGGGATGGAACCTCACAACTTCATTGAAAGTCCAGGACCGGGAACAATTTGTTAAAGGGAGAAGAGGGGAAAAAGGAATCCAATCCTGTCCCATTGATTCTTAATAATGTTTGCCATCTAACAGGAGCAGGGAGAGATACGGTACCACCCTGTCCTCAAACTCTATCCAATTTAGGAATCAAAGGTCAATCAGGCAATTGGCCTCTTGAACCTCTGAATTCACCAAAAACTTCCTTTAGAAGAAGGCGCAAATTTCTAAAACTAAAGACTGGTTCCTCCGCAGCTGGAGGTTTAGAGGCAACAGACTCCGACCCAGAATGTTCCTACTCTGAAGTCTCAGAAAGAACTTCATCCTCGGATAACCCTATCAGTTAAATCCAAAAAATTATCTGATGTACTCTGGAAGAAGTGCAATATGTAACCTTTTCGATTGCGCTTAGCAGGGCGAGGTTAAGCATTAAAGGCCGCAGACACCTCCGTCTGAACTGCTCAGTAACGTCTGGTGAAAAAAACAATTTATGTAAGAACTTACCTGATAAATTCATTTCTTTCATATTAGCAAGAGTCCATCAGCTAGTGACGTATGGGATATACATTCCTACCAGGAGGGGCAAAGTTTCCCAAACCTCAAAATGCCTATAAATACACCCCTCACCACACCCACAATTCAGTTTAACGAATAGCCAAGAAGTGGGGTGATAAGAAAGGAGCGAAAGCATCAAAATAAGGAATAGGAATAATTGTGCTTTATACAAAAAAATCACAACCACCACAAAAAAAGGGTGGGCCTCATGGACTCTTGCTAATATGAAAGAAATAAATTTATCAGGTAAGTTCTTACATAAACTATGTTTTCTTTCATGTAATTAGCAAGAGTCCATGAGCTAGTGACGTATGGGATAATAAATACCCAAGATGTGGAGCTTCCACGCAAGAGTCACTAGAGAGGGAGGGATAAAATAAAGACAGCCAATTCCGCTGAAAAATAATAATAATCCACAACCCAAAAAGATTTTAATCTCAAATAATGAAATTATAAGCAGAAGAATCAAACTGAAAAAGCTGCCTGAAGTACTTTTCTACCAAAAACTGCTTCAGAAGAAGAAAACACATCAAAATGGTAGAATTTAGTAAAAGTATGCAAAGAAGACCAAGTTGCTGCTTTGTAAATCTGATCAACAGAAGCTTCATTCCTAAACGCCCAGGAAGTAGAAACTGACCTAGTAGAATGAGCCGTAATTCTTTGAGGCGGGGATTTACCCGACTCTACATAAGCATGATGAATCAAAGACTTTAACCAAGACGCCAAAGAAATGGCGGAGGCCTTCTGACCTTTTCTGGATCCAGAAAAGATAACAAATAGACTAGAAGTCTTTCTAAAATCTTTAGTAGCTTAAACATAATATTTCAAAGCTCTTACTACATCCAAAGAATGTAAAGATCTCTCCTTAGAATTCTTAGGATTAGGACATAATGAAGGAACAACAATGTCTCTACTAATGTTGTTAGAATTCACAACCTTAGGTAAAAATTTAAATGAAGTCCGCAATACCGCCTTATCCTGATGAAAAATCAGAAAAGGAGACTCACAAGAAAGAGCAGATAACTCAGAAACTCTTCTAGCAGAAGAGATGGCCAAAAGGAACAGAACTTTCCAAGAAAGTAATTTAATGTCCAGAGAATGCATAGGTTCAAACCAGTGTTAATTTCGTCAACTAAAACTTGACTAAAATGAGCATAAAACTAAAGAAATTCTGATGACTAAAATACGAATAAAACTAAAATGGCATTTTAGTCAAAAGACTATGACTAAAACTAAATCAAAATGGCATTTTAGTCAAAATACTATGACTAAATCTAAATCAAAATTTGCTGTCAAAATTAACAGTTTCTAAATCTGTGTCTATACTGCATGTTTAAACCTTAATACAATTAATAATAATAGGTGTTATGTTTACTCCTGAAGTATATAATGAGTTTGAAAATTATAGAGAAATGCTTAAATAATACATTACACTTTAACTAAACCCCTTAGATTTTAGTCAACTAAAATCTACTGGAGATTTAGTTGACTAATATCAACTGAAGAGTTAGTCAACTAAAACTAGACTAAAACAATTCAGATGACCAAAATATGACTAAAACTAAAATGGCATTTTAGTCAAAAGACTAAAACTAAGACTAAATTGAAATTTGCCGTCAAAATGAACACTGGTTCAAACGGAGGAGCCTGTAAAGCCCTCAGAACCAAATTAAGACTCCAAGGAGGAGAAATTGACTTAATGACAGGTTTGATACGAACCAAAGCCTGTACAAAACAATGAATATCAGGAAGAATAGCAATCTTTCTGTGAAAAAGAACAGAAAGAGCAGAGATTTGTCCTTTCAAGGAACTTGCAGACAAACCTTTATCCAAACCATCCTGAAGAAACTGTAAAATTCATAATATTATGAGAAGAACACCAAGAAATGTAAGTCTTCCAGACTCGATAATAAATCTTCCTAGACACAGATTTACGAGCCTGTAACATAGTATTAATTACTGAGTCAGAGAAACCTCTATGACTAAGACTCAAGCGTTCAATTTCCATACCTTCAAATTTAATGATTTGAGATCCCGATGGAAAAAAGGGCCTTGAGATAGAAGGTCTGGTCTTAATGGAAGAGTCCAAGGTTGGCAACTGGCCATCCGAATAAGATCCGCATACCAAAACTTGTGAGGCCATACTGGAGCCACCAGCAGCACAAACGAACGTTCCATTAGAATTTTGGAAATCACTTTTTGAAGAAGAACTAGAGGCGGAAAGATATAGGCAGGATGATAATTCCAAGGAAGCGACAACGCGTCCACTGCCTCCGCCTGAGGGTCCCTGGATCTGGACAGATACCTGGGAAGTTTCTTGTTTAGATGAGAGGCCATCAGATCTATTTCTGGAAGTCCCCAGATTTGAACAATCTGAAGAAATACCTCAGGGACCATTCGCCCGGATGTAACGTCTGGCGACTGAGATAATCCGCTTTCCAATTGTCTACACCTGGGATGTGAACCGCAGAGATTAGACAGGAGCTGGATTCCGCCCATACAAGTATCCGAGATACTTCTTTCATAGCCTGAGGACTGTGAGTCCCACCTTGATGATTGACATATGCCACGGTTGTGACACTGTCTGTCTGAAAACAAATAAACGATTCTCTCTTCAGAAGAGGCCAGAACTGAAGAGCTCTGAAAATCGCACGGAGTTCCAAAATGTTGATTGATAATCTCGCCTCCTGAGATTCCCAAACCCCCTGCGCTGTCAGAGATCCCCATACAGCTCCCCAACCTGACAGACTCGCATCTGTTGAGATCACAGTCCAGGTTGGACGAACAAAAGAAGCCCCTTGGACTAAACGATGGTGATCTATCCACCACGTCAGAGAGTGTCGTACACTGGGATTTAAGGATATTAATTGTGATATCTTTGTATAATCCCTGCACCACTGGTTCAGCATACAAAGCTGAAGAGGTCGCATGTGAAAAAAAGCAAAGGGGATCGCGTCCGATGCAGCAGTCATGAGACCTAGAATTTCCATGCACAAAGCTACCGAAGGGAATGATAGAGACTGAAGGTTTCGACAGGCTGAAACCAATTTCAGACGTCTCTTTTCTGTTAGAGACAGGGTCATGGACACTGAATCTATTTGAAAACCCAAAAAGGTTACCTTTGTCTGAGGAATCAACAAACTCTTTGGTAAATTGATCCTCCAACCATGTCTTTGAAGAAACAACACAAGTTGATTCGTGTGAGATTCTGCAGAATGTAAAGACTGAGCAAGTACCAAGATATCGTCCAAATAAGGAAATACCGCAATACCCTGTTCTCTGATTACAGAGAGAAAGGCACAGAGAACCTTTGAAAAGATCCTTGGAGCTGTTGCTAGGCCAAACAGAAGGGCCACAAACTGGTAATGCTTGTTTAGAAAAGAGAATCTCAGAAACCGAAAGTGATCTGGATGAATCGGAATATGAAGATATGCATCCTGTAAATCTATTGTGGACATATAATGCCCTTGCTGAACAAAAGGCAGAATAGTCCTTATAGTTACCATTTTGAATGTTGGTATCCTTACATAACGATTCAATATCTTTAGATCCAGAACTGGTCGGAAGGAATTCTCCTTCTTTGGTACAATGAATAGATTTGAGTAAAACCCCAGACCCTGTTCCAGAACTGGAACTGGCACAATTACTCCAGCCAACTCTAGATCTGAAACACATTTCAGAAATGCCTGAGCTTCCACTGGGTTTATTGGAATGCGAGAGAGAAAAAATCTCTTCGCAGGCGGCCTTACCTTGAAACCTATTCTGTACCCTTGTGAAACAATGTTCTGAATCCAAAGACTGTGAATCGAATTGATCCAAATGTCTTTGAAAAATCGTAACCTGCCCCCTACCAGCTGAGCTAGAATGAGGGCCGCACCTTCATGTGGACTTGGGAGCTGGTTTTGACTTTCTAAAAGGCTTGGTTTTATTCCAGATTGGAGAAGGTTTCCAGACAGAAACCGTTCCTTTAGGGGAAGGGTCAGGCTTCTGTTCCTTATTCTGACGAAAGGAACGAAAACGATTAGCAGCCCTGTATTTACCTTTAGATTTTTTGTCCTGAGGCAAAAAAGTTCCTTTCCCCCAGTAACAGTTGAAATAATAGAATCCAACTGGGAACCAAATAATTTATTACCTTGGAAAGAAAGAGCAAGCAAAGTTGATTTAGAAGACATATCTGCATTCCAAGTTTTAAGCCATAAAGCCCTTCTAAAGACATATACCTGACATCAACTCTAATGATATCAAAGATAGCATCACAAATAAAGTTATTACTATGTTGAAGGAGTTTAACAATGCTATGAGTATTATGGTCTGATACTTGTTGTGCTAAAGCCTCCAACCAAAAAGTGGAAGCGGCAGCAACATCAGCCAAAGAAATAGCAGGCCTAAAAAGATTACCTGAACATAAATAAGCTTTCCTTAGAAAGGATTCAATCTTCCTATCTAAAGGATCCTTAAAGGAAGTACTATCTGCCGTAGGAATAGTAGTACGTTTAGCAAGAGTAGAGATAGCCCCATCAACTTTAGGGATTTTGTCCCAAAACTCTAATCTGTCAGATGGCACAGGATACAATTTCTTAAACCTTTGAGAAGGAGTAAATGAAGTACCCATATTATTCCATTCCCTAGAAATTACTTCAGAAATAGCAACAGGGACAGGAAAAACTTCTGGAATAACCATAGGAGGTTTAAAAAACGAATTTAAACGCTTAGTAGATTTAGTATCAAGAGGACTAGATTCCTCCATCTCTAAAGCGATTAAAACTTCTTTAAGTAAGGAGCGAATAAATTCCATCTTAAATAAATATGAAGATTTATCAGTGTCAATATCTGAGACAGAATCCTCTGAACCAGAAAAATCCTCATCAGAAACAGACAAATCAGAATTATGGCGGTCATTTAAAATTTCATCTGAAAAATGAGAAGTTTTAAAAGACCTTTTACGTTTATTGGGAGGAGGAATAACAGACATAGCCTTCCTAATAGATTTAGAAACAAATTCTCTTATATTAACAGGAACATCCTGAGTATTAGATGTTGAGGGAACAGCAACAGGTAATGGTATATTACTAATGGAAATACTATCTGCATTAGCAAGCTTATCATGACATTCATCACAAACTACAGCCGGAGGAACAGTCACCACCTCCACGGGAGGCAAAGTTTGTAAAACTGAATTGTGGGTGTGGTGAGGGGTGTATTTATAGGCATTTTGAGGTTTGGGAAACTTTGCCCCTCCTGGTAGAAATGTATATCCCATACGTCACTAGCTCATGGACTCTTGCTAATTACATGAAAGAAAAGGCCCCCTCCAGATGTAGGATCAGCAATTCTACGGTAAACTGCAGGTGTAGAGGGATACAAATGTAGGGTACGCACCTCACTGGACGACAACTCCTCAGAGGTGGACAGCTCAGTGGTATCAAACCTGTTTGATATTATCACATTATCAAGGCATATGAAACATAAATGAGAGGACAGATCTAAGGCCTCCTCATAATATAAACAGGAATTACTCTTTAGGAATAGAGGGAGTACCCTCTAAAGTAACAGAATCCTCCATCGCTAGTGCAATAACCGGAGAACTATAGAAATAAAACAATCTTATTTTTTTTATTTTTTTTTAAACGCACCTTATACCCCAATGGCTGGGGCACTCACCACCTCCTATGACCCAGACAATACAGATATTTATGACACCTCTCTGATAGACACCCGGTCAGGAAAGAGGGAATGAATCACATGGTGCACAATGCAGGACCGTCCCTGCTATGAGAAAAAGTGCGCCAAGCTTGTAAGCTGCACAGCTCTCAAAGTGAAAGTGAAACTTATATATTCTATAACAGCCTATGAGCCCATAACATCTCACACATAAAAGCAGCATAAAATAAAAAAAAAAACATATAAGATTTTTTCCCACTGTTCAATAATCCCCCTCAGGAGATATTAACCCTTGATTCTATACAGATAAAAGGAGTCAGACGGTGACCCTGTCTTCTTGCGTTATCATAAATGTATAAAAAATGAAACGATCTTACCAGAATCTATGACGTGTAACAGTAACACGGTCCTTCAAGTTTGACAGATAGTAGATTTGCTTCTGACATGGACTTGAGTGAAGAAAACAGGCAGCGAAACTTAACGCTGATTGCCTATGGAGCTGTTAATATGAGTCGGGATGGTTTCGCAGAAAGAGTCTCCCTGCATCTCCGGATTCTAACTTTCTTCCAGAGGCTGACAGGACTACTAAACCTCCAGTCCCATCTCGAAGAGTACTACCCTCCATAAGAGACTACTACAAAATCTTCTAACACTTCTCTGCCAACCTCCTGTGAAGAAAGGCAAAGAATGACTGGGGTTATGAGGAAGTGGGCGAGGTATTTAAGCCTTTGGCTGGGGTGTCTTTGCCTCCTCCTGGTGCCCAGGTTAAGCATTTCCCACAAGTAAGGAATGCAGCTGTGGACTCTTCCCATATTAAGAAGGAAACAAACCGTTTTGCAGGTAAGCTTTGGCTGCATTATTTATTTAGAAACTTATGTTGGTTCATACTGTTTTATGTCCCTTTAAGCCACAAAGCTCACCTGGCTAAAACAGCTAATGCAGAAATCTTAGCATTAATGCAAATCATTGCCACTGCTGCATCACAAAGGACATTGCTGTTCTCAGGAGACTGATACGACCCTGAATCTCATCCAGAATGGTTTCCCAGAACCAAGTTCTATGACATTCTCACACCACACCGAAGTGCCAGCCTTGACACAAGCTACACTAACTGCAGGCCTAAACATAAAACCTGCAAGCTGATAGGATCGCTTATGGAAACCTTCAAGCTTCCTATCTAAAAGATTCTCAAAAGAAGGACTATCCTTCAAAGAAATAGTAGTAAACCTGATCAAAGTGAAAATAGATGCAACTACCTTCAGGCACGGGAAAAGAGAAAAGCTGCCTTAAAAACTTAAATGATGCTTACCTGATAATTTTCTTTTCTCCAGATAACACTACACATAAGCAGGTTGAATCACATAACAAACATGATTAAAACCCATGAGTAGACAACAAACAAAGCAGATGTTTGAAGAAAATCTTTAGTAGCTTGTAAGTAAAACTTTAAAGCTCGAACCACGTCCAGATTGTGTAATAGACGTTCCTTCTTTGAAGAAGGATTAGGACACAAGGATGGAACAACAATCTCTTGATTGATATTCTTGTTAGATACCACCTTAGGTAAAAACCCAGGTTTGGTACGCAGAACTACCTTATCCGAATGGAAAATCAGATAAGGAGAGTCACAATGTAAGGCAGATAACTCGGAGACTCTACGAGCCGAGGAAATAGCTACCAAAAAGAGAACTTTCCAAGATAAAAGTTTGATATCTATGGAATGAAGGGGTTCAAACGGAACTCCTTGAAGAACCTTAAGAACCAAATTTAAGCTCCATGGCGGAGCAACAGGCTTAAACACATGCTTGGTTCTAACTAAAGCCTGACAAAATGCCTGAACGTCTGGAACATCTGTCAGACGCTAGTGCAAAAGAATAGACAGAGCAGAAATCTGTCCCTTTAAAGAACTAGCTGACAATCCTTTTTCCAAACCCTCTTGGAGAAAGGATAATATCCTGGGAATCCTAACCTTACTCCATAAGTAACCCTTGGATTCACACCAATAAAGATATTTACGCCACATCTTATGGTAAATTTTCCTGGTGACAGGCTTTCGTGCCTGTATTAAGGTATCAATGACTGACTCGGAGAAGCCACGCTTTGATAAAATCAAGCGTTCAATCTCCAGGTAGTCAGTCTCAGAGAAATTAGATTTGGATGGTTGAAAGGACCCTGAAGTAGAAGGTCCTGTCTCAGAGGCAGAATCCATGGTGGAAAGGATGACATGTCCACTAGATCTGCATACCAGGTCCTGCATGGCCACGCAAGCGCTATCAAAATCACTGATGCTCTCTCCTGCTTGATCTTTGCAATCAGCCGAGGGAGCAGAGGAAATGGTGGAAACACATAAGCCAGGTTGAAAGACCAGGGCGCTGCTAGAGCAACTATCAGCGTCGCCTTGGGATCCCTGGACCTGGATCCGTAACAAGGAAGCTTGGCGTGCTGGCGAGACAACATGAGATCCAGTTCTGGTTTGCCCCAACGATGAATCAATTGTGCAAACACCTCCGGATGGAGTTCCCACTCCCCCGGATGAAAAGTCTGACGACTTAGAAAATCCGCCTCCCAGTTCTCTACACCTGGGATATGGATAGGTGGCAAGAGTGAATCTCTGTCCAGATTTAGTAGAGGGGACAAATCTGTGTAATCCCCGTTCCACTGATTGAGCATGCATAGTTGCAGCGGTCTGAGATGTAAGCGTGCAAACGGCACTATGTCCATTGCCGCTACCATTAAGCTGATTACTTCCATACACTGAGCCACCGAAGGGTGCGGAATGGAATGAAGAACACGGCAGGAATTTAGAAGCTTTGATAACCTGGACTCCGTCAGATAAATTTTCATTTCTACAGAATCTATCAGAGTCCCTAGGAAGGAAACTCTTGTGAGTGGGGATAGAGAACTCTTTTCCTCGTTCACTTTCGACCTCAGAAATGCCAGTACTACGTCCGTATGAGACTTGGCAATTTGAAAGTTTGACGCCTGTATCAGGATGTCGTCTAAATAAAGGGGCCACTGCTATGCCCCGCGGCCCTAGGACCGCCAGAAGCGACCCTAGAACCTTAGTAAAGATTCTTGGGGCTGTAGCTAATCCAAAGGGAAGAGCTACAAACTGGTAATCACTGTCTAGAAAGGCAAACCTGAGAAACCGATGATGAACTTTGTGTATCGGAATGTGAAGATAAGCATCCTTTAAATCCACTGTAGTCATATATTGACCCTTCTGGATCATAGGTAGGATGGTACGAATAAATTCCATCTTGAATGATGGAACTCTGAGGAATTTGTTTAAGATCTTTAGATCCAAAATTGGTCTAAAGGTTCCCTCTTTTTTGGGAACCACTAACAGATTTGAGTAAAATCCCTGTCCCTCTTCCTCCTTTGGAACTGGATGGATCACTCCCATAACTAGGAGGTCTCGTACACAGTGTAAGAATGCCACTCTCTTTATCTGGTTTGCAGATAATTGTGAAAGGTGAAATCTCCCTTTTGGGGGGGAAGCTTTGAAGTCCAGAAGATATCCCTGGGATATAATTCCCAACGCCCAGGGATCCTGGACATCTCTTGCCCACGCCTGGGCGAAGAGCGAAAGTCTGCCCCCTACTAGATCCGTTACCGGATAGGGGGCCGTTCCTTCTAGCTGTCTTAGAGGCAGCAGCAGGCTTTTTGGCCTGCTTACCTTTGTTCCAGGTCTGGTTTGGTCTCCAGACCGTCTTGGACTGAGCAAAAGATCCCTCTTGTTTTGCATTAGAGGAAGTTGATGCTGCACCCGCCTTGAAGTTTCGAAAGGCACGAAGATTTGACTGTTTGGCCCGAATAGGGTCTGCCCCTTGAAGGGAATGTTAAGCAGCTTAGATTTTGAAGTCACGTCAGCTGACCATGATTTAAGCCATAGCGCCCTGCGCGCCTGTATAGCAAAACCAGAATTCTTAGCCGTTAGTTTAGTCAAATGAACAATGGCATCAGAAACAAAACAATTGGCTAGCTTAAGTGCTCTAAGCTTGCCAAGTATGTCATCCAATGGAGTCGCTACCTGTAAAGCCTCTTCTAGAGACTCAAACCAGAACGCTGCAGCAGCAGTGACAGGAGCAATGCATGCAAGGGGCTGTAGGATAAAACCTTGTTGAATAAACATTTTCTTAAGGTAACCTTCTAATATTTTATCCATTGGATCTAAAAAAGCACAACTGTCCTCGACAGGGATAGTAGTACGCTTTGCTAGAGTAGAAACTGCTCCCTCCACCTTAGGGACTGTCTGCCATAAGTCCCGTGTGGTGGCGTCTATTGGAAACATTTTTCTAAAAATAGGAGGGGGAGAAAATGGCATACCTGGTCTATCCCATTCCTTATAAATAATTTCTGTAAACCTTTTAGGTATTGGAAAAACATCAGTACACACCGGCACTGCATAGTATTTATCCAGTCTACACAATTTCTCTGGCACTGCAATTGTATCACAGTCATTCAGAGCAGCTAAAACCTCCCTGAGCAACACGCGGAAGTGTTCAAGCTTAAATTTAAATGTAGAAATATCAGAATCAGGTTCCATCATCTTTCCTGAGTAAGAAACATCACCCACAGACTGAAGCTCTCCTTCCTCAGCTTCTGCATATTGTGAGGCAGTATCAGACATGGTTCTTAAAGCGTCAGTATGCTCTGCATTTCGTCTAACCCCAGAGCTATCTCGCTAACCTCTTCAGGTAGTCTGGCTAATACCGCTGATAGTGTATTATCCATGACTGCCGCCATGTCTTGTAAAGTAATCGCTATGGGCGCCATAGATGTACTTGGCGCCATTTGAGCGTGAGTCCCTTGAGCGGGAGTCAAAGGATCTGACACGTAGGGGAGAGTTAGTCGGCATAACTTCTCCCTCGTCAGATTCCTCTGGTGATAAATTTTTTAAAGACAGAATATGATCTTTATTGCTTATAGTGAAATCAGTACATTTGGTACACATTCTAAGAGGGGGTTCCACCATGGCTTTTAAACATAATGAACAAGGAGTTTCCTCTATGTCAGACATGTTTGTACAGACTAGCAATGAGACTAGCAAGCTTGGAAAACACTTTAAATCAAGTTAACAAGCAAATATAAAAAACGGTACTGTGCCTTTAAGAGAAACAAATTTTGTCAAAATTTGAAAAACAGTGAAAAAAGGCAGTAAATCAAACAAAATTTTTACAGTGTATGTAATAAGCTAACAGAGCATTGCACCCACTTGCAAATGGATGATTAACCCCTTAGTTCAAAAAACGGATCAAAAAAATGATAGACGTTTTTTAACAGTCACAACAAACTGCCACAGCCTGCTATTGCCCTACCTTAACCAATAAACGACTTTGGAAAGCCTTTGAGCCCTTTAGAGATGTCCTATAGCATACAGGGCACTCCTGAGGGAAGCTGGATGTCAGTTTGTAATTTTAACTGCGCAAAAAAGCGCTAAAAAACAGAATTTATGTTTACCTGATAAATTACTTTCTCCAACGGTGTGTCCGGTCCACGGTGTCATCCTTACTTGTGGGATATTCTCTTCCCCAACAGGAAATGGCAAAGAGCCCAGCAAAGCTGGTCACATGATCCCTCCAAGGCTCCGCCTTCCCCAGTCATTCGACCGACGTAAAGGAGGAATATTTGCATAGGAGAAATCATATGATACCGTGGTGACTGTAGTTAGAGAAAATAAATCATCAGACCTGATTAAAAAACCAGGGCGGGCCGTGGACCGGACACACCGTTGGAGAAAGTAATTTATCAGGTAAACATAAATTCTGTTTTCTCCAACATAGGTGTGTCCGGTCCACGGCGTCATCCTTACTTGTGGGAACCAATACCAAAGCTTTAGGACACGGATGATGGGAGGGAGCAAATCAGGTCACCTAGATGGAAGGCACCACGGCTTGCAAAACCTTTCTCCCAAAAATAGCCTCAGAAGAAGCAAAAGTATCAAATTTGTAAAATTTGGTAAAAGTGTGCAGTGAAGACCAAGTCGCTGCCTTACATATCTGATCAACAGAAGCCTCGTTCTTGAAGGCCCATGTGGAAGCCACAGCCCTAGTGGAATGAGCTGTGATTCTTTCAGGAGGCTGCCGTCCGGCAGTCTCATAAGCCAATCTGATGATGCTTTTAAGCCAAAAAGAGAGAGAGGTAGAAGTTGCTTTTTGACCTCTCCTTTTACCAGAATAAACAACAAACAAGGAAGATGTTTGTCTGAAATCCTTTGTAGCCTCTAAATAGAACTTTAGAGCACAAACTACATCCAAATTGTGCAACAAACGTTCCTTCTTTGAAACTGGATTCGGACACAAAGAAGGCACAACTATCTCCTGGTTAATATTTTTGTTAGAAACAACTTTCGGAAGAAAACCAGGTTTAGTACGCAAAACCACCTTATCTGCATGGAACACCAGATAAGGAGGAGAACACTGCAGAGCAGATAACTCTGAAACTCTTCTAGCAGAAGAAATTGCAACCAAAAACAAAACTTTCCAAGATAATAACTTGATATCTACGGAATGTAAGGGTTCAAACGGAACCCCTTGAAGAACTGAAAGAACTAAATTGAGACTCCAAGGAGGAGTCAAAGGTTTGTAGACAGGCTTGATTCTAACCAGAGCCTGAACAAAAGCCTGAACATCTGGCACAGCCGCCAGCTTCTTGTGAAGTAAAACAGATAAAGCAGAAATCTGTCCCTTCAAAGAACTTGCAGATAATCCTTTCTCCAAACCCTCTTGTAGAAAGGATAGAATCTTAGGAATTTTTACCCTGTTCCATGGGAATCCTTTTGATTCGCACCAACAGATATATTTTTTCCATATTTTATGGTAAATTTTTCTAGTTACAGGCTTTCTAGCCTGAATAAGAGTATCAATGACAGAATCTGAGAACCCACGCTTTGATAAAATCAAGCGTTCAATCTCCAAGCAGTCAGTTGGAGTGATGCCAGATTCGGATGTTCGAACGGACCTTGAACAAGAAGGTCCCGTCTCAACGGTAGCTTCCATGGTGGAGCCGATGACATATTCACCAGGTCTGCATACCAAGTTCTGCGTGGCCACGCAGGAGCTATCAAGATCACCGAAGCCCTCTCCTGATTGATCCTGGCTACCAGCCTGGGAATGAGAGGAAACGGTGGGAACACATAAGCTAGGTTGAAGGTCCAGGGCGCTACTAGTGCATCTACTAGAGTCGCCTTGGGATCCCTGGATCTGGACCCGTAGCAAGGAACCTTGAAGTTCTGACGAGACGCCATCAGATCCATGTCTGGAAAGCCCCATAATTGAGTTATTTGGGCAAAGATTTCCGGATGGAGTTCCCACTCCCCCGGATGAAATGTCTGACGACTCAGAAAATCCGCTTCCCAATTTTCCACTCCTGGGAAGTGGATTGCAGACAAGTGGCAGGAGTGAAGCTCCGCCCATTGAATTACTTTGGTCACTTCTTCCATCGCCAGGGAACTCCTTGTTCCCCCCTGATGGTTGATATATGCAACAGTCGTCATGTTGTCTGATTGAAACCTTATGAATTTGGCCTTTGCTAGTTGAGGCCATGCCTTGAGAGCATTGAATATCGCTCTCAGTTCCAGAATGTTTATCGGGAGAAGAGATTCTTCCCGAGACCATAGACCCTGAGCTTTCAGGTGTTTCCAGACCGCGCCCCAGTCCACCAGGCTGGCGTCGGTCGTTACAATGACCCACTCTGGTCTTCTGAAGCTCATCCCTTGGGACAGGTTGTCCAGGGTCAGCCACCAACGGAGTGAATCTCTGGTCCTCTGATCTACTTGGATCGTCGGGGACAAATCTGTATAATCCCCATTCCACTGTCTGAGCATGCACAGTTGTAATGGTCTTAGATGAATTCGCGCAAAAGGAACTATGTCCATTGCCGCAACCATCAAACCTATTACTTCCATGCACTGCGCTATGGAAGGAAGAAGAACAGAATGAAGTACTTGACAAGAGCTTAGAAGTTTTGATTTTCTGGCTTCTGTCAGAAAAATCTTCATTTCCAAGGAGTCTATTATTGTTCCCAAGAAGGGAACTCTTGTTGACGGGAATAGAGAACTTTTTTCTACGTTCACTTTCCACCCGTGAGATCTGAGAAAGGCTAGGACAATGTCCGTATGAGCCTTTGCTTGAGGTAGAGACGACGCTTGAATCAGTATGTCGTCCAAGTAGGGTACTACTGCAATGCCCCTTGGCCTTAGCACCTCTAGAAGGGACCCTAGTACCTTTGTGAAAATTCTTGGAGCAGTGGCTAGTCCGAATGGAAGTGCCACAAACTGGTAATGCTTGTCCAGAAAGGCGAATCTTAGGAACCGATGATGTTCCTTGTGGATAGGAATATGTAGATACGCATCCTTTAAATCCACTGTGGTCATGAATTGACCTTCCTGGATGGTAGGAAGAATTGTCCGAATGGTTTCCATCTTGAACGATGGGACCTTGAGAAATTTGTTTAGGATCTTGAGATCCAAAATTGGCCTGAATGTTCCCTCTTTTTTGGGAACTATGAACAGATTGGAGTAAAACCCCATCCCTTGTTCTCCTAATGGAACAGGATGAATCACTCCCATCTTTAACAGGTCTTCTACACAATGTAAGAATGCCTGTCTTTTTATTTGGTCTGAAGACAATTGAGACCTGTGGAACCTTCCCCTTGGGGGTAGTTCCTTGAATTCCAGGAGATAACCTTGAGAAACTATTTCTAGCGCCCAAGGATCCTGAACATCTCTTGCCCAAGCCTGAGTGAAGAGAGAGAGTCTGCCCCCCACCAGATCCGGTCCCGGATCGGGGGCCAGCATCTCATGCTGTCTTGGTAGCGGTAGCGGGCTTCTTGGCCTGCTTACCTTTGTTCCAGCCTTGCATCGGTCTCCAGGCTGGCTTGGTTTGAGAAGAATTACCCTCTTGCTTAGAGGATGTAGAATTTGAGGTTGGTCCGTTTCTGCGAAAGGGACGAAAATTTGTTTTATTTTTAGCCTTAAAAGACCTATCCTGAGGAAGGGCGTGGCCCTTTCCCCCAGTGATGTCTGAAATAATCTCTTTCAAGTCAGGGCCAAACAGCGTTTTCCCCTTGAAAGGGATGTTAAGCAATCTGTTCTTGGAGGACACATCCGCTGACCAAGACTTCAGCCAAAGCGCTCTGCGCGCCACAATAGCAAAACCTGAATTTTTCGCCGCTAATCTAGCTAATTGCAAAGTGGCGTCTAAGGTAAAAGAGTTAGCCAACTTAAGTGCTTGAACTCTGTCCATAACCTCCTCATAAGAGGATGCTTGATTGAGCGACTTTTCTAGTTCCTCGAACCAGAAACACGCTGCTGTAGTGACAGGAACAATGCATGAAATTGGTTGTAGAAGGTAACCTTGCTGAACAAACATCTTTTTAAGCAAACCCTCTAATTTTTTATCCATAGGATCTTTAAAAGCACAACTATCTTCTATAGGGATAGTGGTGCGTTTGTTTAGAGTAGAAACCGCCCCCTCGACCTTGGGGACTGTCTGCCATAAGTCCTTCCTGGGGTCGACCATAGGAAATAATTTCTTAAATATAGGGGGAGGGACAAAAGGTATGCCGGGCCTTTCCCATTCTTTATTTACAATGTCCGCCACCCGCTTGGGTATAGGAAAAGCTTCGGGGGGCACCGGGACCTCTAGGAACCTGTCCATCTTACATAATTTCTCTGGAATGACCAAATTGTCACAATCATCCAGAGTAGATAACACCTCCTTAAGCAGAGCGCGGAGATGTTTCAATTTAAATTTAAATGAAATAACGTCAGGTTCAGCTTGTTGGGAAATTTTTCCTGAATCTGAAATTTCTCCCTCAGACAAAACCTCCCTAGCCCCTTCAGACTGGTGTAAGGGCATGTCAGAACCATTATCATCAGCGTCCTCATGCTCTTCAGTATCTAAAACAGAGCAGTCGCGCTTTCGCTGATAAGTGGGCATTTTGGCTAAAATGTTTTTAATAGAATTATCCATTACAGCCGTTAATTGTTGCATAGTAAGGAGGATTGGCGCACTAGATGCACTAGGGGGCTCCTGAGTGGGCAAGACTGGTGTAGACATAGAAGGGGATGATGCAGTACCATGCTTACTCCCCTCACTTAAGGAATCATTTTGGGCAACATTATTATCAGTGGCATCATTGTCCCTACTTTGTTTGTCACATTCATCACATATATTTAAATGGATAGGAACCTTGGCTTTCGAACATACAGAACATCGTCTATCTGATAGTTCAGACATGTTAATAGGCATAAACTTGATAACAAAGCACAAAAAACGTTTTAAAATAAAACCGTTACTGTCTCTTTAAATTTTAAACTGAACACACTTTTTTACTGAATATACGCAAAAGTATGAAGGAAATGTTCAAAATTCACCAAAATTTCACCACAGTGTCATAAAGCCTTAAAAGTATTGCACACCAAATTTGAAAGCTTTAACTCTTAAAATAACGGAACCGGAGCCGTTTTTACATTTAACCCCTATACAGTCCCTGGTATCTGCTTTGCTGAGACCCAACCAAGCCCAGAGGGGAATACGATACCAAATGACGCCTTCAATAAGCTTTTTCAGTGGATCTGAGCTCCTCACACATGCATCTGCATGCCTTGCTTCTCAAAAACAACTGCGCATTAGTGGCGCGAAAATGAGGCTCTGCCTATGACTAGAAAAGGCCCCCAGTGAAAAAGGTGTCCAATACAGTGCCTGTCCGTTTTTTTAACAAAATTGCCAAGATTAAAATAACTCTCCAAAGTTATAAACCATTAAAAATGCTTATATAGTAATCGTTTTGGCCCAGAAAAATGTCTACCAGTCTTTAAAGCCCTTGTGAAGCCCTTTTATTCTTATATTGAAAATTAAGAAAATGGCTTACCGGATCCCATAGGGAAAATGACAGCTTCCAGCATTACCAAGTCTTGTTAGAAATGTGTCATACCTCAAGCAGCCAAAGTCTGCTCACTGTTTCCCCCAACTGAAGTTAATTCCTCTCAACAGTCCTGTGTGGAAACAGCCATCGATTTTAGTAACGGTTGCTAAAATCATTTTCCTCTTACAAACAGAAATCTTCATCTCTTTTCTGTTTCAGAGTAAATAGTACATACCAGCACTATTTTAAAATAACAAACTCTTGATTGAAGAATAAAAACTACATTTAAACACCAAAAAACTCTGAGCCATCTCCGTGGAGATGTTGCCTGTGCAACGGCAAAGAGAATGACTGGGGAAGGCGGAGCCTAGGAGGGATCATGTGACCAGCTTTGCTGGGCTCTTTGCCATTTCCTGTTGGGGAAGAGAATATCCCACAAGTAAGGATGACGCCGTGGACCGGACACACCTATGTTGGAGAAAAGGCCCTTCCAACTCATACTACAACAGTGGAAAGCCTCAGGAAACTGTTTCTAGGCAAAATTTAAGCCAGCCATGTGGAAAAAGCTAGGCCCCAATAAAGTTTTATCACCAAAGCATATATAAAAACGATTAAACATGCCAGCAAACGTTTTATATTGCAATATTATAAGGGTATTACCCCTGAGAGTAAGCATGATACCAGTCGCTATTAAATCACTGTATTCAGGCTTAACTTACATTAATCCGGTATCAGCAGCATTTTCTAGCCTTTCCATTTCTAGAAAAAATTGTAACTGCACATACCTCATAGCAGAGTAAACTGCACGCCATTCTCCCGCTGAAGTTACCTCTCTCCTCAGACATATGTGAGAACAGCAATGAATCTTAGTTACAACCTGCTAAGATCATAGAAAACTCAGGCAGATTCTTCTTCTATTTACTGCCTGGGATTAAATAGTACAACTCCGGTACAATTTAAAAATAACAAACTTTTGATTGAAGAAAAAAAAAAAGGAACTATATTTCACCACTCTCTCTTACTACCTCCATGCTTGTTGAGAGTTGCAAGAGAATGACTGGATATGGCAGTTAGGGGAGGAGCTATATAACAGCTCTGCTGTGGGTGTCCTCTTGCAACTTCCTGTTGGGAATGAGAATATCCCACAAGTAATGGATGATCCGTGGACTGGATACACCTTACAAGAGAAACATTAATTAAGTACGAAGGACTGCCTTATCTGCATGAAAAATAAGGTAAGGCAAATCGCACTGCAAAGCTGAGAGTTCAGAAACTCTCCAAGCAGAAGAAATAGCAGTAAGAAACAAAGCCTTTCCAAGATAACAGCTTAATATCTATGGAATGCATTGGCTCAAACGGAGCCTGCTGCAAAACTCTAAGAACTAGGTTAAGGCTCCAGGTTTAAACACAGGTCTAATTCTAAACGGGGCCTGTCAAAAAGATTGAACATCTGGCACATCAGCCAGACACTTATCTAAAAGAATAGATAATGCAGAAATATGACTATTCAGAGAACTGATTGACAACCCTTTCTCCAGACCATCCTGGATAAAAGACAAAATTCTAGGAATCCTGACCCAACTCCAAGAGTAGCCCTTTGATTCACACCAATAGAGGTATTTACGCCATACCTTATGGTAAATCTTACAAGTAACAGGCTTGCAAGCATGAATCAATGACTGACTCAGAAAACCCACGCTTATCCAGAACTAAGCGTTCAATCTTCATGCAGTCAGAGAAACAAGATTTGGATAGAGGAAAGGACCCAGAGTTAAAAGGTCATTCCTCAGAGGTAACCTCCAAAGAGGAAGAGATGACATCCTCACCGGGTCTGCAAACCAGATCCTGTGATGCCATCCAGGAGCTATCAGAATTACAGATGCTCTTCTGTTTGATACGAGCAATGACTTGTGGAAGGAGAGCAAACAGAGGAAACCGGTATGCTAGACTGAAATCCCAAGGAACTGCCAGAGCATCTATCAGGGCAGCCTGAGGATCTCTTGACCTTGAACCGTACCTTGGAAGCTTGCCGTTCTGATGAGACGCCATCAGATCCAACTCCGGCACCCCCCACTTCAGGGTTAACCTGGAGAACACCTCTGGATGGAGAGCCCACTTCCTGGGATGAAAGGTCTGTCTGCTCAGGAAATCCGCCTCTCAGTTGTCCACTCCTAGAATGTGGAAGGCAGAAGACAATCGTTGGCTTCCGCCCACTGCAGAATGCGAGTCACCTCCTTCATAGCCAAGGAACTTCAAGTTCCTCCCTGGTGGTTGATGTAAGCCACTGAGGCGATGTTGTCCAACTGGAACCTGATAAACCGGGCTAAGGACAACTGAGGCCAAGCCATCAGGGCATTGAAGATCGCTCTCAACTCCAAGATGTTTATAGGCCCTGAGCCTTTAACGAGTCCCAGACTGCTCCCCAGCCCAGCAGGCTGGCATCCGTGGTCACAATCACCCAGGAGGGTCTCCGGAAGCATGTGCCATGAGAAAGATGATCCTGAGAAATCCACCACGATAGAGAGTCTCTTGTCAAGTGGTCTAGATCTATCCTCTGAGACAGATCCGAATGATCTCCGTTCCATTGTCTGAGCATGCATAATTGTGGAGCTCTCAAATGGAATGATCAAAGGGAATGATGTCCATGGAAGTGACCATCAGACCAATTACCTCCATACATTGAGCTACTGATGGCCGAATAGTAGACTGAAGAAAGGGGCAAGAAGTGAGAAGCTTGGATCTTCTGACCTCCATCAGAAAAATCTTCATAGATAGGGAATCGATGATGGTCCCTAAGAAAATCACCCTTGTAGCTGGAACAAGGGAACTCTTTTCCAGATTCACTTTCCATCCATGAGAACGTGGAAAAGACAACAAGATCTCTGTATGAGAGTTTACATGTTGAAAAGATGGCGCCTGAATCAATATGTCGTCCAGGTAAGGAGCCACTGCAATTCCCTGGGACCTGACAACTGCCAAGAGAACCCCCAGAACCTTTGAGAAGATTCTGGGAGCTGTGGCAAGGCCAAACGGAAGAGCAACAAACTGAAAGTGCTTGTCTAGAAAAACAAATCTCAGAAACTGGTGATGATCCCTGTGTATGGGAACATGAAGATACGCATCCTTCAGGTCTATGGTCGTCATGAACTACCCTCTTGCATCAAAGTAAGAATGGAATGAATGGTTTCCATTTTGAAGGACGGAACCCTGAGAAACTTGCTGAGACACTTTAGGTCTAAAATGGGTCGAAAAGTTCCCTCTTTTTTGGGACCACAAACAAATTTGAATGAAATCCTAGGTCCTGTTCTCTTACTGGAACAATCGCTCCAAGGGAGGAAAGGTCCTGAACACACCTTAAGAATGTCTCTTTTTACCTGATCTGCAGAACACCTTGAAAGGAGAAATCTGCCCTTGCGAAGATTGGACAAGATTTGAACAGTATTTTGTACCCCTGAGACAGTATGTCCACAGCTCAAGGATCTGGGACATCTCGTATCTATGGTAGACGAAAGAAGGAAAGTCTGCCCCCTATTTGATCCGATTCCCGGACCGGGGACAGAACCTTCATGCCGATTTAGTCTCAGCAGAGGGTTTCTTAAATTGCTGACGTCCTTTAGGTCTATTCTTCTTGTCTTGTGGTAGAAAAGACCCCTTTCCACTCATAATTTCAGATATTATCTCCGCCAGACCATGTCAAACAGGGTCTTACCCTTGTAAGGTAGCGAAAGGAGCTTGGACTTGGAGGTATCAGCTGACCATGATTTTAGCCACAGAGCCCTGCGGGCTAGGACAGTGAAGCCAGACATCTTGTCTCCCAGTCTAATGGCTTGCATGTTAGCATCAGAGATAAAGAAATTGGCTAATTTCAGAGCCTTGATCCTATCTTGGATCTCCTCCAATGGAGTATCCTCTAAAATCAGTTTGGACAGGGTATTGCACCAAAAAGATGCTGCACTTGTTACTTTGGCAATACAAACTGCAGGTTGCCATTGTAGACCCTGATGAACATACATTTTCTTTAAATACGCCTCTAGTTTTTTTGTCCATGGGATCCTTAAAAGAACAGCTATCCTCAATAGGAATCGTGGTTCTCTTAGCCAGAGTAGAAATAGCCCCTTCTACTTTAGGAACTGTGCGCCATGAGTCTCGAATGGAGTTAGCAACAGGAAACATCTTTTTTAAAATGGGAGACGGGGAGAAAGGTATCCCCGGTTAATCCCATTCCTGTGCAATGATATTGATTCTCTAGGCATAATAAGCATCTATCACAAGAAACAGATACTTGTTCCATGTCCAGGATAGCACAAAATAAAAAATTTCCCCCAAAAATAAAGGAGTAACTAAAAGTTAGAAAAAAAGACTACTATCACTTTAATACAAGTCTGATTCCTCAGAGCAATTTACGCTACACAATTTGATTGCCCCATAGACAGAAAAACATAATTTATGTAAGAACTTACCTGATAAATTCATTTCTTTCATATTAGCAAGAGTCCATGAGCTAGTGACGTATGGGATATACATTTCTACCAGGAGGGGCAAAGTTTCCCAAACCTCAAAATGCCTATAAATACACCCCTCACCACACCCACAAATCAGTTTAACGAATAGCCAAGAAGTGGGGTGATAAGAAAAAAGTGCGAAAGCATAAAAAATAATGAATTGGAATAATTGTGCTTTATACAAAAAAATCATAACCACCACAAAAAGGGTGGGCCTCGTGGACTCTTGCCAATATGAAAGAAATGAATTTATCAGGTAAGTTCTTACATAAATTATGTTTTCTTTCATGTAATTAGCAAGAGTCCATGAGCTAGTGATGTATGGGATAATGACTACCCAAGATGTGGATCTTTCCACGCAAGAGTCACTAGAGAGGGAGGGATAAAATAAAGACAGCCAATTCCTGCTGAAAATAATCCACACCCAAAATAAAGTTTAAATGAAAACATAAGCAGAAGATTCAAACTGAAACAGCTGCCTGAAGTACTTTTCTACCAAAAACTGCTTCAGAAGAAGAAAACACATCAAAATGGTAGAATTTAGTAAAAGTATGCAAAGAAGACCAAGTTGCTGCTTTGCAAATCTGATCAACCGAAGCTTCATTCCTAAACGCCCAGGAAGTAGAAACTGACCTAGTAGAATGAGCTGTAATCCTCTGAGGCGGAGTTTTACCCGACTCAACATAGGCATGATGAATTAAAGATTTTAACCAAGATGCCAAAGAAATGGCAGAAGCTTTCTGGCCTTTTCTAGAACCGGAAAAGATGACAGACTAGAAGTCTTTCGGAAAGTCTTAGTAGCTTCAACATAATATTTCAAAGCTCTAACAACATCCAAAGAATGCAATGATTTCTCCTTAGAATTCTTAGGATTAGGGTATAATGAAGGAACTACAATTTCTCTACTAATGTTGTTGGAATTCACAACCTTAGGTAAAAATTCAAAAGAAGTTCGCAACACCGCCTTATCCTGATGAAAAATCAGAAAAGGAGACTCACAAGAAAGAGCAGACAATTCAGAGACTCTTCTGGCAGAAGAGATGGCCAAAAGGAACAAAACTTTCCAAGAAAGTAATTTAATGTCCAATGAATGCATAGGTTCAAACGGAGGAGCTTGAAGAGCCCCCAGAACCTAATTCAAAATCCAAGGAGGAAAAATTGACTTAATGACAGGTTTTATACGAACCAAGGCTTGTACAAAACAATGAATATCAGGAAGATTAGCAATCTTTCTGTGAAAAAGAACAGAAAGAGCAGAGATTTGACCTTTCAAGGAACTTGCGGACAAACCTTTATCTAAACCATCCTGAAGAAACTGTAAAATTCTCGGAATTCTAAAAGAATGCCAGGAAAAATTATGAGAAAGACACCAAGAAATATAAGTCTTCCAGACTCTATAATATATCTCTCTAGATACAGATTTACGAGCCTGTAACATAGTATTAATCACAGAGTCAGAGAAACCTCTTTGACCAAGAATCAAGCGTTCAATCTCCATACCTTTAAATTTAAGGATTTGAGATCCTGATGGAAAAAAGGACCTTGCGACAGAAGGTCTGGTCTTAACGGAAGAGTCCACGGTTGGCAAGAGGCCATCCGGACAAGATCCGCATACCAAAACCTGTGAGGCCATGCTGGAGCTACCAGCAGAACAAACGAGCATTCCTTCAGAATCTTGGAGATTACTCTTGGAAGAAGAACTAGAGGCGGAAAGATATAGGCAGGATGATACTTCCAAGGAAGTGATAATGCATCCACTGCCTCCGCCTGAGGATCCCGGGATCTGGACAGATACCTGGGAAGTTTCTTGTTTAGATGAGAAGCCATCAGATCTATTTCTGGAAGTTCCCACATTTGAACAATCTGAAGAAATACCTCTGGGTGAAGAGACCATTCGCCCGCATGCAACGTTTGGCGACTGAGATAATCCGCTTCCTAATTGTCTATTCCTGGAATATGAACCGCAGAGATTAGACAGGAGCTGGATTCCGCCCAAACCAAAATTCGAGATAATTCTTTCATAGCCAGAGGACTGTGAGTCCCTCCCTGATGATTGATGTATGCCACAGTTGTGACATTGTCTGTCTGAAAACAAATGAACGATTCTCTCTTCAGAAGAGGCCAAAACTGAAGAGCTCTGAAAATTGCACGGAGTTCCAAAATATTGATCGGTAATCTCACCTCCTGAGATTCCCAAACCCCTTGTGCTGTCAGAGACCCTCACAAAGCTCCCCAACCTGTAAGACTTGCATCTGTTGAAATTACAGTCCAGGTCGGAAGAACAAAAGAAGCCCCCTGAACTAAACGATGGTGATCTGTCCACCACGTCAGAGTGTGTCGTACAATCGGTTTTAAAGATATTAATTGAGATATCTTTGTGTAATCCCTGCACCATTGGTTCAGCATACAGAGCTGAAGAGGTCGCATGTGAAAACGAGCAAAGGGGATCGCGTCCGATGCAGCAGTCATAAGACCTAGAATTTCCATGCATAAGGCTACCGAAGGGAATGATTGTGACTGAAGGTTTCGACAAGCTGAAATCAATTTTAGACGTCTCTTGTCTGTCAAAGACAGAGTCATGGACACTGAATCTATCTGGAAACCCAAAAAGGTTACCCTTGTCTGAGGAATCAATGAACTTTTTAGTGAATTGATCCTCCAACCATGATTTTGAAGAAACAACAAAAGTCGATTCGTATGAAATTCTGCTAAATATGAAGACTGAGCAAGTACCAAGATATCGTCCAAATAAGGAAATACCACAATACCCTGTTCTCTGATTACAGATAGAAGGGCACCGAGAACCTTTGAAAAAATTCTTGGAGCTGTTGCTAGGCCAAACGGCAGAGCCACAAACTGGTAATGCTTGTCTAGGAAAGAGAATCTCAGAAACTGATAGTGATCTGGATGAATCGGAATATGCAGATATGCATCCTGTAAATCTATTGTAGACATATAATGCCCTTGCTGAACAAAAGGCAGGATAGTCCTTACAGTTACCATTTTGAATGTTGGTATCCTTACATAACGATTCAATATTTTTAGATCCAGAACTGGTCTGAAGGAATTCTCCTTCTTTGGTACAATGAAGAGATTCGCATAAAACCCCAGCCCCTGTTCCAGAACTGGAACTGGCATAATTACTCCAGCCAACTCTAGATCTGAAACACATTTCAGAAATGCTTGAGCTTTCGCTGGGTTTACTGGGACACGGGAAAGAAAAAATCTCTTTGCAGGAGGTCTTATCTTGAAACCAATTCTGTACCCTTCTGAAATAATGTTCTGAATCCAAAGATTGTGAACAGAATTGATCCAAATTTCTTTGAAAAAACGTAATCTGCCCCCTACCAGCTGAGCTGGAATGAGGGCCGCACCTTCATGTGGACTTAGAAGCTGGCTTTGCTTTTCTAGAAGGCTTGGATTTATTCCAGACTGGAGATGGTTTCCAAACTGAAACTGCTCCTGAGGATGAAGGATCAGGCTTTTGTTCTTTGTTGAAACGAAAGGAACGAAAACGATTATTAGCCCTGTTTTTACCCTTAGATTTTTTATCCTGTGGTAAAAAACATAATTTATGCTTACCTGATAAATTTATTTCTCTTGTAGTGTATCCAGTCCACGGATCATCCATTACTTATGGGATATTAACTCCTCCCCAACAGGAAGTGCAAGAGGATTCACCCAGCAGAGCTGCTATATAGCTCCTCCCCTAACTGCCATTACCAGTCATTCGACCGAAAACATGCAGAGAAAGGAAAACCATAGGGTGCAGTGGTGACTGTAGTTTAATGGAAAAATTACCTGCCTTAAAGTGACAGGGCGGGCCGTGGACTGGATACACTACAAGAGAAATAAATTTATCAGGTAAGCATAAATTATGTTTTCTCTTGTTAAGTGTATCCAGTCCACGGATCATCCATTACTTATGGGATACCAATACCAAAGCTAAAGTACACGGATGACGGGAGGGACAGGCAGGCTCTTTATACGGAAGGAACCACTGCCTGAAGAACCTTTCTCCCAAAAACAGCCTCCGAAGAAGCAAAAGTGTCAAATTTGTAAAATTTGGAAAAAGTATGAAGAGAAGACCAAGTTGCAGCCTTGCAAATCTGTTCAACAGAAGCCTCATTCTTAAAGGCCCAAGTGGAAGCCACAGCTCTAGTTGAATGTGCTGTAATTCTTTCAGGAGGCTGCTGTCCAGCAGTCTCATAGGCTAACCGTATTATGCTACGAAGCCAAAAGGAGAGAGAGGTAGCCGAAGCTTTTTGACCTCTCCTCTGACCAGAATAAACGACAAACAGGGAAGACGTTTGTCGAAAATCCTTAGTTGCCTGTAGATAAAATTTCAGGGCACGGACTACATCTAGATTGTGTAGCAGACGTTCCTTTTTCGAAGAAGGATTAGGACACAAAGATGGAACCACAATCTCTTGATTGATATTCCTGTTAGTGACCACCTTAGGTAGGAACCCAGGTTTAGTACGCAGAACTACCTTGTCTGAATGAAAAATCAGATAAGGAGAATCACAATGTAAGGCAGATAACTCAGAGACTCTTCGAGCCGAGGAAATCGCCATTAAAAACAGAACTTTCCAAGATAACAACTTGATATCAATGGAATGAAGGGGTTCAAACGGAACCCCCTGTAAAACATTAAGAACTAAGTTCAAACTCCATGGTGGAGCAACAGTTTTAAACACAGGCTTGATCCTAGCTAAAGCCTGACAAAAAGCTTGAACGTCCGGAACTTCTGACAGACGTTTGTGTAAAAGAATGGACAGAGCTGAAATCTGTCCCTTTAAGGAACTAGCGGATAAACCCTTTTCTAAACCTTCTTGTAGAAAAGACAATATCCTCGGAATCCTAACCTTACTCCATGAGTAACTCTTGGATTCGCACCAATATAAGTATTTGCGCCATATCTTATGGTAAATCTTTCTGGTAACAGGCTTCCTAGCCTGTATTAAGGTATCAATAACTGACTCAGAAAAACCACGTTTTGATAAAATCAAGCGTTCAATTTCCAAGCAGTCAGCTTCAGAGAAATTAGATTTTGATGTTTGAAGGGACCCTGGATCAGAAGGTCCTGTTTCAGAGGTAGCGACCAAGGTGGACAGGATGACATGTCCACTAGATCTGCATACCAAGTCCTGCGTGGCCATGCAGGCGCTATTAGAATCACTGATGCTCTCTCCTGTTTGATTCTGGCAATCAATCGAGGAAGCATCGGGAAGGGTGGAAACACATAAGCCATCCCGAAGGTCCAAGGTGCTGTCAAAGCATCTATCAGAACCGCTCCCGGATCCCTGGATCTGGACCCGTAACGAGGAAGCTTGGCGTTCTGTCGAGACGCCATGAGATCTATCTCTGGTTTGCCCCAACGTCGAAGTATTTGGGCAAAGACCTCCGGATGAAGTTCCCACTCCCCCGGATGAAAAGTCTGACGACTTAAGAAATCCGCCTCCCAGTACTCCACTCCCGGGATGTGGATTGCTGACAGGTGGCAAGAGTGAGACTCTGCCCAGCGAATTATCTTTGATACTTCCATCATTGCTAGGGAGCTTCTTGTCCCTCCCTGATGGTTGATGTAAGCTACAGTCGTGATGTTGTCCGACTGAAACCTGATGAACCCCCGAGTTGTTAACTGGGGCCAAGCCAGAAGGGCATTGAGAACTGCTCTCAATTCCAGAATGTTTATTGGTAGGAGACTCTCCTCCTGATTCCATTGTCCCTGAGCCTTCAGAGAATTCCAGACAGCGCCCCAACCTAGTAGGCTGGCGTCTGTTGTTACAATTGTCCAGTCCGGCCTGCTGAATGGCATCCCCCTGGACAGATGTGGCCGAGAAAGCCACCATAGAAGAGAATTTCTGGTCTCTTGATCCAGATTCAGAGTAGGGGACAAGTCTGAGTAATCCCCATTCCACTGACTTAGCATGCACAATTGCAGCGGTCTGAGATGTAGGCGTGCAAAGGGTACTATGTCCATTGCTGCTACCATTAAGCCGATCACCTCCATGCATTGAGCTACTGACGGGTGTTGAATGGAATGAAGGACACGGCATGCATTTTGAAGCTTTGTTAACCTGTCTTCTGTCAGGTAAATCTTCATTTCTACAGAATCTATAAGAGTCCCCAAGAAGGGAACTCTTGTGAGTGGAAAGAGAGAACTCTTCTTTTCGTTCACCTTCCATCCATGCGACCTTAGAAATGCCAGTACTAACTCTGTATGAGACTTGGCAGTTTGAAAGCTTGAAGCTTGTATCAGAATGTCGTCTAGGTACGGAGCTACCGCAATTCCTCGCGTTCTTAGTACCGCCAGAAGAGCACCCAGAACCTTTGTGAAGATTCTCGGAGCCGTAGCCAATCCGAATGGAAGAGCTACAAACTGGTAATGCCTGTCTAGAAAGGCAAACCTTAGATACCGGTAATGATCTTTGTGAATCGGTATGTGAAGGTAAGCATCCTTTAAATCCACTGTGGTCATGTACTGACCCTTTTGGATCATGGGTAAAATTGTCCGAATAGTCTCCATTTTGAACGATGGAACTCTTAGGAATTTGTTTAGGATCTTTAAATCCAGGATTGGCCTGAAAGTTCCCTCTTTTTTGGGAACCACAAACAGATTTGAGTAAAACCCTTGTCCCTGTTCCGACCGTGGAACTGGATGGATTACTCCCATTAATAAAAGCTCTTGTACGCAGCGTAGAAACGCCTCTTTCTTTATTTGGTTTGTTGACAACCTTGACAGATGAAATCTCTCTCTTGGGGGAGAGTATTTGAAGTCCAGAAGGTATCCCTGAGATATTATCTCTAGCGCCCAGGGATCCTGGACATCTCTTGCCCAAGCCTGGGCGAAGAGAGAAAGTCTGCCCCCCACTAGATCCGTTCCCGGATCGGGGGCCCTCAATTCATGCTGTTTTAGGGGCACCAGCAGGTTTCCTGGCCTGCTTGCCCTTGTTCCAGGACTGGTTAGGTCTCCAGCCTTGTCTGTAGCGAGCAACAGATCCTTCTTGTTTTGGAGCAGAGGAAGTTGATGCTGCTCCTGCTTTGAAATTCCGAAAGGAACGAAAATTAGATTGTCTAGCCTTAGGTTTGGCTCTGTCTTGAGGCAGGGCATGGCCTTTACCTCCTGTAATGTCAGCGATAATTTCTTTCAATCCGGGCCCGAATAAGGTCTGCCCTTTGAAAGGTATATTAAGAAATTTAGACTTAGAAGTAACGTCAGCTGACCAGGATTTTAGCCACAGTGCTCTGCGCGCCTGAATGGCGAATCCGGAATTCTTAGCCGTAAGCTTAGTTAAATGTACTACGGCATCTGAAATAAATGAGTTAGCTAACTTAAGAGCTTTAAGCCTGTGTGTAATCTCATCTAATGGAGCTGATTCAAGTGTCCCTTCCAGAGACTCAAACCAAAATGCTGCTGCAGCCGTGACAGGCGCAATGCATGCAAGGGGTTGCAATATAAAACCTTGTTGAACAAACATTTTCTTAAGTTAACCCTCTAACTTTTTATCCATTGGATCTGAAAAGGCACAGCTATCCTCCACCGGGATAGTGGTACGCTTAGCTAAAGTAGAAACTGCTCCCTCCACCTTAGGGATCGTTTGCCATAAGTCCCGTGTGGTGGTGTCTATTGGAAACATCTTTCTAAATATCGGAGGGGGTGAGAACGGCACACCGGGTCTATCCCACTCCTTAGTAACAATTTCAGTAAGTCTCTTAGGTATAGGAAAAACGTCAGTACTCGACGGTACCGCAAAATATTTATCCAACCTACACATTTTTTCTGGTATTGCAACTGTGTTACAATCATTCAGAGCCGCTAACACCTCCCCTAGTAATACACGGAGGTTTTCCAGCTTAAATTTAAAATTTGAAATATCTGAATCCAATCTGTTTGGATCAGAACCGTCAGCCGCAGAATGAAGCTCTCCGTCCTCATGTTCTGCAAGTTGTGACGCAGTATCTGACATGGCCCTAACATTATCAGCGCACTCTGTTCTCACCCCAGAGTGATCACGCTTACCTCTTAGTTCTGGTAATTTAGCCAAAACTTCAGTCATAACAGTAGCCATATCCTGTAATGTGATTTGTAATGGCCGCCCAGATGTACTCGGCGCCACAATATCACGCACCCCCCGAGCGGGAGATGCAGGTACTGACACGTGAGGCGAGTTAGTCGGCATAACTCTCCCCTCGTTGTTTGGTGAAATGTGTTCAATTTGTACAGATTGACTTTTATTTAAAGTAGCATCAATACAGTTAGTACATAAATTTCTATTGGGCTCCACTTTGGCATTAGCACATATAGCACAGATGTCTTCCTCTGAATCAGACATGTTTAACACACTAGCAAATAAACTAGCAACTTGGAAATACTTTTCAAGTAATTTACTATAATATGAAAACGTACTGTGCCTATAAGAAGCACAGAAAGAGTTATGACAGTTGAAAGTTAATAAACTGAAAGGTTATAGCATCAAATCTTTGTAAAAAACACAATTTTAGCAAAGGCTTGTTCCCATTAGCGAAGGATAACTAACCCTGATAGCAGAAAAAAAAGTTACAGAAATAAACGTTTTTTATCACAGTCAACTACAATCTCACAGCTCTGCTGTGAATGATTACCTCCCTCAAAACAAGTTTTGAAGACCCCTGAGTTCTGTAGAGATGAACCGGATCATGCAGGAAATACAATGAGCTTCTGACTGAATTTTTTGACCTCCCCCTCACACACAACAGTGAGAGAGATCAGTAAACTGTCATAAATTAAATAAAACAACTGCCAAGTGGAAAAAATAATGCCCAAAACATTTTATTCACCCAGTACCTCAGAAAATGAAACGATTTTACATGCCAGCAAAAAACGTTTTACATAAATTAAGTGTTATTAAAGAGCCTGTTGCCAGTCCCTGCAAATTAGGCTAAAGTCTTATGCACACAGTATAATTCCAGTGAAGTGCCATTCCCCAGAATACTGAAGTGTAAAATATACATACATGACAGCCTGATACCAGTTGCTGCTACTGCATTTAAGGCTGAGTTTACATTATATCGGTATGGCAGAATTTTCTCATCAATTCCATTGTCAGAAAATAATAAGCTGCTACATACCTCTTTGCAGATTAATCTGCCCGCTGTCCCCTGATCTGAAGTTTACCTCTCCTCAGATGGCCGAGAAACAGCAATATGATCTTAACTACGCCGGCTAAAATCATAGTAAAAACTCAGGTAGATTCTTCTTCAAATTCTACCAGAGAAGGAATAACACACTCCGGTGCTATTATAAAATAACAAACTTTTGATTGAAGGTATAAAACTAAATATAATCACCATAGTCCTCTCACACATCCTATCTAGTCGTTGGGTGCAAGAGAATGACTGGTAATGGCAGTTAGGGGAGGAGCTATATAGCAGCTCTGCTGGGTGAATCCTCTTGCACTTCCTGTTGGGGAGGAGTTAATATCCCATAAGTAATGGATGATCCGTGGACTGGATACACTTAACAAGAGAAAAGTTCCTTTCCCACCAGTAACAGTTGAGATAATAGAATCCAACTGAGAACCAAATAATTTATTACCCTGGAAAGAAAGGGAAAGTAGAGTCGATTTAGAAGACATATCAGCATTCCAAGTTTTAAGCCATAAAGCTCTTCTAGCTAAAATAGCTAGAGACATAAACCTGACATCAACTCTGATAATATAAAAAATGGCATCACAGATAAAAATATTAGCATGTTGAAGAAGAATAATGTTATGAGAATCATGATCTGTTACTTGTTGCGCTAAAGTTTCCAACCAAAAAGTTGAAGCTGCAGCAACATCCGCCAAAGATATAGCAGGTCTAAGAAGATTACCTGAACACAAATAAGCTTTTCTTAGAAAGGATTCAATTTTCCTATCTAAAGGATCCTTAAAGGAACTACCATCTGCCGTAGGAATAGTAGTACGTTTAGCAAGGGTAGAGATAGCCCCATCAACTTTAGGGATTTTGTCCCAAAACTCTAATCTGTCAGACGGCACAGGATATAATTGCTTAAAACGTTTAGAAGGAGTAAATGAATTACCCAAATTATTCCATTCCCTGGAAATTACTTCAGAAATAGCACCAGGAACAGGAAAAACTTCTGGAATAACTACAGGAGATTTAAAGACTTTGTCTAAACGTTTAGATTTAGTATCAAGAGGACCAGAATCCTCAATTTCTAATGCAATTAGGACTTCTTTAAGTAAAGAACGAATAAATTCCATTTTAAATAAATATGAAGATTTATCAGCATTAACCTCTGAAACAGAATCCTCTGAACCAGAAGAATCATTAGAATCAGAATGATGATGTTCATTTAAAAATTCATCTGGATAAAGAGAAGTTTTAAAAGACTTTTTATGTTTACTAGGAGGAATAACAGACATAGCCTTCTTAATAGATTCAGAAACAAAATCTCTTATGTTATCAGGAACACTCTGAACATTAGATGTTGATGGAACTGCAACAGGTAATGGTATTTTACTAAAGGAAATATTTTCTGCATTAACAAGTTTGTCATGACATTTAATACAAACAACAGCTGGAGGAACAGCTACCAAAAGTTTACAGCAGATACACTTAGCTTTGGTAGTTCCAGCACCAGGCAGCAATTTTCCTGAAGTATCTTCTGACTCAGATGCAACATGAGACATCTTGCAATATGTAAGAGAAAAAACAACATATAAAGCAAAATTGATCAAATTCCTTAAATGACAGTTTCAGGAATGGGAAAAAATGCCAAAGAACAAGCTTCTAGCAACCAGAAGCAATGAAAAATGAGACTTAAATAATGTGGAGACAAAAGCGACGCCCATATTTTTTTAGCGCCAAATAAGACGCCCACATTATTTGGCGCCTAAATGCTTTTGGCGCCAAAAATGACGCCACATCCGGAACGCCGATATTTTTGGTGCAAAAGAACGTCAAAAAATGACGCAACTTCCGGCGACACGTATGACGCCGGAAACAGAAAAGTTTTTTTTGTTGTTGTTTTTTTTTTTTGCGCCAAAAAAGTCTGCGCCAAGAATGACGCAATAAAATGAAGCATTTTCAGCCCCCGCGAGCCTATCAGCCCACAGGGAAAGAGTAAAAATTTTTAAGGTAAGAAAAAATGATTGATTCAAATGCATTATCCCAAATATGAAACTGACTGTCTGAAAATAAGGAATGTTGAACATCCTGAGTCAAGGCAAATAAATGTTTGAATACATATATTTAGAACTTTATAAAAAAAAAGCGCCCAACCATAGCTTAGAGTGTCACAGAAAATAAGACTTACTTACCCCAGGACACTCGTCTACATGTTGTAGAAAGCCAAACCAGTACTGAAACGAAAATCACCAGAGTTAATGGTATATATATAAGAGTATATCGTCGATCTGAAAAGGGAGGTAAGAGATGAATCTCTACGACCGATAACAGAGAACCTATGAAATAGACCCTGTAGAAGGAGATCATTGCATTCAAATAGGCAATACTCTCCTCACATCCCTCTGACATTCACTGCACGCTGAGAGGAAAACCGGGCTCCAACCTGTTGCGGAGCGCATATCAACATAGAATCTAGCACAAACTTACTTCACCACCTCCATAGGAGGCAAAGTTTGTAAAACTGATTTGTGGGTGTGGTGAGGGGTGTATTTATAGGCATTTTGAGGTTTGGGAAACTTTGCCCCTCCTGGTAGGAATGTATATCCCATACGTCACTAGCTCATGGACTCTTGCTAATTACATGAAAGAAAACAAATTCAGGACATCTACACCTCAGATAAACTGAGGTGCTCTACCGTACTCCACAACTGACAGATGCACAGAGCTCACAAGCGACTCCTTCAACAAGTCGGTACCAACAATATATAGAAGTGACTCCGCTCCAATTCGGATTAGTGTTAAGTCACATGAATGACTTCAACAGGAACTGTGCAGCAACTAAAAGCATGTGTTCCAAGAAAAAACTGCAGAGTCAAACTGAAGTAAAAGTTTTTGCCGCTTCACAATAAAAGTCACAAGCAACTTTAAAAATAAATATGCCCAGTTAGAGAAATGCCTCTAATAAAATGCCCATATGAACACACTACCATAGTGAATTAACTAAAGAGCCACATATGAAACGTCCCCATATTAAGGGAAGATCCAAGTCTCTGCATACAAATGTGCCTGCACACTGCCCTAGTAATCATATACAAAAAGGATATATCATTGTCCCATTCTTCTGCAGAGTTAACAATTTTTTTAAGTGCAAGTCTCCACAACCTAGAAGACAAAAAGCACTTACCTGCTGTCTAGCTGTCCGGCAGAAAGACAGCTCACAAGGCGTGAAAGGACACATACTCCTTACAGAGACCTGTAGACAAAAGAAAGAATAGAGTAACCAACCCTGGCTTTCTATGACTAGGGCAGCAATATGTTAGGAAAACAAAGTAAGGACCACCCCACAACTTCCTAACTGCTTAAAAGCCACCACTACTCTTATTCAAGAGATTGACGTGGACACAGCTAAACCCAAATCCTTGCTTGCAGGGAAAAGTACCCAAAAAAGGAATAAATATCTTCAGACACCAAACTTCATCTCCTCCATTGAAAGAGGCAAAGAGAATGACTGGGGGTTATGGGTAAGGGAAGTGACACTTAACAGCTTTGCTGTGGTGCTCTTTGCCTCCTCCTGCTGGCCAGGAGTAAATATCCAACAAGTACTTGGAATGACGTTGTGGACTCTCCATGTCTTAGAAAAGAAAACAAAATTTATGCTTACCTGATAAATGTATTTCTCTTGTGGTGTATCCAGTCCATGGGTTCATCCATTACTTGTGGGATATTCTCCTTCCCAACAGGAAGCTGCAAGAGGACACCCACAGCAGAGCTGTCTATATAGCTCCTCCCCTAACTGCCACCCCCAGTCATTCGACCGAAGACAAGCAAGAAAAAAGGAGAAACTATAGTGCAGTGGTGACTGTAGTTAAAAATAAAAAACACCTGTCTAAAAATGACAGGGCAGGCCGTGGACTGGATACACCACAAGAGAAATAAATTTATCAGGTAAGCATAAATTTTGTTTTCTCTTGTAAAGGTGTATCCAGTCCACGGGTTCATCCATTACTTGTGGGATACCAATACCAAAGCTTTAGGACACGGATGAAGGGAGGGACAAGGCAGGTCCTTAAACAGATGGCACCACTGCCTGTAAGACCTTTCACCCAAAAATAGCCTCCGAAGAAGCAAAAGTATCGAATTTGTAGAATTTAGAAAAGGTATGAAGCGAAGACCAAGTCGCCGCATTACAAATCTGTTCAACAGAAGCCTCATTTTTAAAAGCCCATGTGGAAGCTACCGCTCTAGTGGAATGAGCTTTCAGGAGGCTGCTGGCCAACAGTCTCATAAGCTAAGCGTATTATACTTCTTAGCCAAAAAGATAGAGAAGTTGCCGAAGCCTTTTGGCCTCTCCTCTGTCCAGAGTAGACAACAAACAAAGCAGATGTTTGACGAAAATCCTTCGTAGCTTGTAAATAAAACTTTAAAGCACGAACCACATCAAGATTATGTAATAAACGTTCCTTCTTTGAGAATGGATTAGGACATAATGAAGGAACAACAATCTCCTGATTGATGTTCTTATTAGATACTACCTTAGGAAGAAAACCAGGTTTGGTACGCAAAACTACCTTATCTGCATGGAAAATCCGATAAGGGGAATCACACTGTAAAGCAGATAACTCCGAAACTCTTCGAGCCGAGGAGATGGCTACTAGAAACAGAACTTTGCAAGATAAAAGTTTAATATCTATGGAATGCAGAGGTTCAAACGGAACCCCTTGAAGAACCTTAAGAACTAAATTTAAACTCCAAGGCGGAGCAACAGGTTTAAACACCGGCTTAATTCTAACTAAAGCCTGACAAAACTCTGAACGTCTGGAACCTCAGCCAGACGTTTGTGCAAAAGGACAGAGCAGAGATCTATCCCTTTAAGGAACTAGCAGACAATCCTTTCTCCAATCCCTCCTGGAGAAAAGATAATATTCTAGGAATCCTGGCTTTACTCCATGAGTAACCCTTGGATTCACACCAATGAAGATATTTACACCATATCTTATGATAGATTTTCCTGGTGACAGGCTTTCGAGCCTGAATTAAGGTATCAATGACCAATTCGGAAAAACCACGCTTTGATAGAATCAAGCGTTCAATCTCCAAGCAGTCAGACGCAGAGAAATTAGATTTGGATGTTTGAAAGGACCTTGAAGTAGAAGGTCCTGTCTCAGCGGCAGAGTCCATGGTGGAAAGGATGACATGTCCACCAGATCTGCATACCAAGTCCTGCGTGGCCACGCAGGAGCTATTAAAATCACTGAAGCTCTCTTCTGCTTGATCTTGGCAATCAGACGAGGGAGCAGAGGAAACGGTGGAAACACATAAGCCAGGCTGAAGGACCAGGGCGCTGATAGAGCATCTATCAGCGCTGCCTTGGGATCCCTGGACCTGGACCTGTAACAAGGAAGCTTGGTGTTCTGACGAGATGCCATGAGATCCAGTTCTGGTTTGCCCCATAGATGAATCAACTGGGCAAATACCTCCGGATGGAGTTCCCACTCCCCCGGATGAAATGTCTGCCGACTTAAAAAATCCGCCTCCCAGTTCTCTACTCCTGGGATATGGATAGCTGAGAGATGGCAAGAGTGAACCTCTGCCCATAGAATTATCTTTGAAACCTCCAACATCGCCAGGGGGCTCTTTGTACCCCCCTGATAGTTGATATAGGCTACAGTCGTGATGTTGTTCGACTGAAATCTGATGAACCTGACCGCAGCTAGCTGAGGCCAAGCCTGAAAAGCATTGAATATATCTCTTAGTTCCAGAATGTTTATCGGAAGGAGGGCTTCCTCCTGAGTCCATGAACCCTGAAGCCTTCAAGGATTTCCAGACTGCGCCCCAGCCCAGAAGGCTGGCATCTGTCGTCACTATAGTCCATTCTGGCCTGCAGAAGCTCATTCCCCTGGACAGATGGACCCGAGATAGCCACCAGAGAAGAGAATCTCTTGTCCCTTGATCCAGATTTAGCAGAGGGGACAAATCTGTGTAATCCCCATTCCACTGATTGAGCATGCAAAGTTGCAGTGGTCTGAGATGTAGTCGGGCAAACGGAACTATGTCCATTGCCGCTACCATTAAGCCGATCATTTCCATACACTGAGCCACTGACGGCTGAGAAGTGGAATAAAGAGCACGGCAGGAAGTTAGAATCTTTGATAACCTGACCCTGTCAGAAAAATCTTCATTTCTATTGAATCTATCAGAGTTCCTAGGAAGGAAACTCTTGTGAGAGGGGAGAGAGAACTCTTTTCTTCGTTCACCTTCCACCCGTGAGACCTCAGAAAGGCCAGAACAATGTCCGTATGGGACTTGGCGATTTGAAAAGTCGACGCCTGTATCAGAATGTCGTCTAGGTAAGGGGCCACCGCTATGCCCCGTGGCCTTAGAACCGCCAGTAGGGACCCTAGAACCTTCGTAAAGATTCTTGGTGCCGTGGCTAACCCGAAGGGAAGAGCCACAAACTGGTAATGCCTGTCTAGGAAGGCAAACCTGAGAAACCGATGATGATCTCTGTGTATCGGAATGTGGAGATAAGCATCCTTTAAGTCCACGGTAGTCATATATTGACCCTCCTGGATCAAAGGTAGGATGGTTCGAATAGTCTCCATCTTGAAGGATGGGACCCTGAGAAATTTGTTTAGGATCTTGAGATCCAAGATTGGTCTGAAAGTTCCCTCTTTTTTGGGAACTATAAACAGATTTGAATAGAATCCTTGCCCCTGTTCCTCCCTTGGAACTGGGTGGATCACTCCCATGACCAGAAGGTCTTGAACACAACGTAAGAATGCCTCTCTCTTTATCTGGTTTGCAGATAATTGTGAGAGATGAAATCTCCCTTTTGGAGATGAGGCTTTGAAATCCAGAAGATATCCCTGGGAAACAATCTCCAGAGCCCAGGGATCCTGGACGTCTCTTGCCCAAGCCTGGGCGAAGAGAGAAAGTCTGCCCCCAACTTGATCCGGTCCCGGATCGGGGGCTACTCCTTCATGCTGTCTTAGAGGCAGCAGCAGGTTTTTTGGCCTGCTTTCCCTTGCTCCAAGCCTGGTTAGGTCTCCAGACTGGCTTGGACTGGGCAGAATATCCTTCTTGTTTTGTAGTAGAGGAAGTTGAAGCTGCACCACTCTTGAAGTTCCAAAAGGAAAGAAAATTAGTCTGTTTGGTCCTTAATTTGTTGGACCTATCCTGGGGAAGGGCATGGCCTTTCCCTCCAGTAATATCAGAAATGATCTCCTTCAGTCCAGGCCCGAATAGGGTCTGCCCCTTGAAGGGAATGTTGAGAAGCTTAGACTTTGAAGTAACATCAGCTGACCAGGATTTAAGCCATAGTGCCCTATGCGCCTGAATGGCAAAACCTGAATTCTTAGCCGTTAGCTTAGTTAAATGAAACACAGCGTCAAAAATAAATGAATTGGCTAACTTAAGAGCTTTAAGCCTGTCTAGGATATCATCCAACGGGGTCTCCACCTGAAGAGCCTCTTCAAGAGACTCGAACCAGAAAGCCGCTGCAGCAGTGACTGGGGCAATGCATGCAAGAGGCTGGAGAATAAAACCTTGTTGTATAAAGATTTTCTTAAGGAAACCCTCTAATTTTTTATCCATTGGATCTAGGAAAGCACAACTGTCCTCGACGGTAGATACTGCTCCCTCCACCTTAGGGACCATCTGCTACGAATCCCGTGTAGCGGCATCTATGGGAAACATCCTTTTAAACGCAGGAGGGGGAGAGAACGGCACACCTGGTCTATCCCATTCCTTCGTAATATTTTCTGAAAACCTCTTAGGGATTGGAAAAACATCAGTGTAAACAGGCACTGCAAAGTATTTGTCCATTTTACACAATTTCTCTGGGACTACAATGGTGTCACAGTCGTCCAGAGTTGCTAAAACCTCCTTGAGCAACAAGCGGAGGTGTTCAAGCTTAAATTTAAATGCTGTCATTTCAGAGTCAGACTGGAGTAACGGCTTCCCTGAATCAGAAATGTCACCCACAGATAGAAGCTCTCCTGCTTCGGCTTCTGTACATTGTGAGGGTATATCAGACATAGCTACTAAAGCGTCAGAAAGCTCTGTATTTGTTCTAGCCCCAGAGCTGTCTCGGTTTCCTTGTAACCCTGGCAGTTTGGACAATACCTCTGTGAGGGTATGATTCATAACTGCCGCCATGTCTTGTAAGGTAAACGCATTGGACGCGCCAGATGTACTTGGCGTCAGTTGCGCGGGAGATATAGGTTCTGACACATTGGGAGAGCTAGGTGGTTTAACCTCCTTTTGTCAGTCTGAGAAACCTCTGGTGATAAATCCTTAAAACCCATAATATGGTCTTTATAACTTATAGAAAGGTCAGTGCATTTGGCACACATTCTAAGAGGGGGTTCCACAATGGCTTCTAAACATAATGAACAAGGAGTTTTTACAGTGTGTAAAAGAGACTAAAGCAGCATTGCACCCACTTGCAAATGGATGATTAACCCCTTAGGCCCCAAAACGGATTAGAAAAACGGAAAAAACGTTAAAAAACAGTCAAACACACTGCCACAGCTCTGCTGTGGCCCTACCTGCCCTTAAACATGATTTTTTGCAGGAAAAACACCCTCTATAGTGGTCCTAGATGCCAGAGGACTCCTTTAGGGAAGCTGTATGTCTCAGTCTGAAGATTAACTGTGCATAAAGTGTGCGAAAATAGGCCCCTCCCACCATGCACTGAAAGTCAGGGGGCCTTTTTTTTATATACATATATTTTTATTAGGGAAACACAAGTTCAAACAAATAAATATAAGCACATACAGCATCAAATTACACAAATATTAACTCTCATATTCTGCTATATGTACCTTATAACTAAAATCACCATACTATCAAGGAATGACACAATTAAAATTATATGACATCACAAGAAAACAGTATGGTAATTTCCATTCATAACAAAAAAAAGTTCCCTAGTATATTCCTAACAAAGCCTGTTAAGCTTGCCCAACAAATACAGGATTTAAGTGACATAATATATTTTAGCTGTATATAAGCTGCATATTTTTAAATGCAAGACATTGTTGCTATATAGGGTAAGTTAATACACTAAAAGATGTATCAAAACTAATCAGATACCCTTTAGAGTTAGAACAGTATTTCTAATTTAAGAAACAGTCATCAAGTTCACATATTTATACCGATCAGAAAACTCTCCATGGGTAGCAAGAGAAGATGGCATAATACATTAAAAAAACACTGAACCCAGTCCCTCCTACCTAATGACTCAAACAGAGCATACAACCCTATTTTCTTACTATTTATTGTTCAGCTTTATAAATTCCAATCATTCACTTGTACCAACAAGGCCCATTTTGGGCATCTAGCAGGAATTAAGTCAGAATTTGACTGTCTTAATAATCCAATTAGATAACCCCAAGCTATGTTACCATTTAATAACACCATGATGATATTAAAATACTCTGACCGTAGTTTACCGCCATGTTCAATAATTGACAGCTATGGCCTTCCTTATCTGATTTTATACTGCTAAACCATTTTATTCCTGATTCTACCGCCTATGGTGATCATTTCTATATCATAGGATCAATTATAGGGCATGCGGTTTTATCCATTATTTTGATTGGCCTCCCCCCCCCCCCCCTGCAAGGCGAGAAAAAAAAAAAAAAAAAGGGGTGAAGCTACCACGCCCCCAGCAATACTAGTTCAGAATTTCTGAATGGAAAAATCATATGATCTATTTCGACTGCCGAAAAAATCTTAATGTCCTCTTCATCCTTCATATTAGTATCTATCTGTTCTAATATGCATTGTTTTTTTAGATAGTTTTTGACCTCCACCACCGTAGGGATTGCTTTCATTTTCCATTTTTTGAGGATTAAGTATCTGGCTGCAACCACTGTCATGTTAATTAGCTTATATTGAGGGTGTGGTTTTCCCCTCCCTGTCCTTAAAAATACAATACAGTGATAGGTCCAGAGGGAAAATCTTAACGGTATTTTTTAACCAATATTCCACTTTTATCCAGAATTGACCTATTCTCGGGCAGCTCCATATCATATGGACCAGATCGGCTGCCGATTTTGAACATTTTGGGCATTTATTGAAATCTAAATTCCCGCACTTAAGGCCTTTCTCAGGGGTGAAGTACGTCCTGTATAGAAGTTTAACCTGTGATTCCCTCCATGTAGAGGAGAGTGTAGTCTGAGCTATTCTTGTGATGGAGCCCTGAACCAGGTGTACATCTATATTGCTTTCTGGTATCAAATTATTCCATTCTGCCACAAGTTTCTCCAGATTTAAATTGCCCTTGAGAAAGACCAAAAGGTGGTAACATGGGGAAAAAGACATCCGTCCATTTTCCACCATAGATAACCACCCCTCCAGTCCCTCCCAGGACCACAAGCTATTCACCTCCCTCTGTAGCTCCACCACAAAATGTCTGGCTTGCAGGTAAGCAAAGAATTCTTTATTTGGGAGATCAAATTCTCGCCTGAGCAATTCATAAGTTTTTACCAATTGGTTCTCTCTATCAATGAACTGGATGGCCCTGTTCAGTCCTACGCTATGCCATCTTTGAAATATTGCTGACTCAAGACCGGACGTAAATTTGGGATTGCCTAAGAAAGGGACAAACTTTGATGTATTGCAATCCAGAGCCAGTAACTTACCCATTTTCCACCAACTGTGGATAGGATTGTAAATTGTTTTAAATGTCTTCAGCTCCTGCGGAATTAAGCTAGATTTGCAATGTATCAACGCTACTGGCAAAAATGGATAGCATATGCTATTCTCCACTTCATTATTTGTAACAATCTTTTACAAAGATCCAGTCTGCCACTATGCGTGCTAGATAAGCATAGTTATACAATCGCACATCTGGTAACGCAAACCCCCCTTTATTTTGTGGCAAGTGTAGTTTAGCAAAGGCAATTCTTGGCTTTTTGTTCTGCCATATGAATCTTCTCAGGGCTGCATTCATCAACTTGATATCCTTCCCTTTGAGTATTACCGGGACATTTTGCAGGATATATAGCAGTTTCGGAAGTAAAACCATTTTAAACAGGGCTATCCTGCCTAATATAGATAACGGAAGACTTTGCCAGTTTGTTAATCTCTGTTTATTCTCACAAAATATTGGGGGAATATTTAGCTCATATAATTTCTCTATATTCGATGGTACTAGGATACCCAAATATTTGAATGCGTCTGAAACTATCTTAAAAGGTATATTTGATGGTGAATCTTTCTTTTTCCTTAACCAAAGAAGTTCTGATTTTGAGGTGTTAACTTTGTACCCTGAGAAAGATCCAAATTGTTTAATAATAACTTTGACAAGTTATCTTTAATATTTGATAAATACAGAAGAATATCGTCTGCATACAGTGCGATTTTGAGCTCCTTTTTCCGAAGTCTTATACCTTCCAGCCGATGTCTTACCATGATTGCTACGGGTTCTATAGCTATGTCGAAAAGCAAGGGAGAGAGAGGACATCCCTGTCGTGTTCCCCTCTCCAGAATAATCTCTGGAGAGAGGGTACCATTCACTAACAGACTCGTGCGAGGTTTATTATACAAATTTCTTATAAATTGACAGAAATTACCCACAAAGCCAAATTTGGAGAGAGTCTCGGTTATATGATCATGATGCACTGAGTCGAATGCCTTTTCCGCATCGATTGATATAACTGCCTGATCAGGGATGTCCTGCCTCTCCCCGCACTCTCCCGTAGCTTAAAATAATCTACAATCATCAAGACCTCTCTTATTTTTGCTGATGAGTTCCGCTTGTAGAGAAACCCTGCTTGGTCCTTATGTATAATAGTGGGTAGAATATGTTGTAACCTATTTGCTAAAATAGAGGATAGGATCTTGTAGTCTGTGTTTAGCAGCGCTATAGGTCTATAAGATTCTTTCAGACTGGGATCTTTTCCCTGTTTAGGTATTAATATTGTGTTTGATGCAGAAAAAGATGAGGGGATTGGTAGCCCATCTATATATATTGCATTATATAGTCTACAGAGATTGAGAACTATTAAAGGCAAGAGAATTTTATAAAATTCGCTGGGTAATGAGTCTGGTCCTGGTGCCTTGTCCAGTGCCAGTTTAGTTATAACTTTCTCTATTTCCGGTTCACTAATAGGAGCATTTAGCATCTCCATCTCTTCTGATACAAGGGTTGGAACCATCAGCTGGCTCCAAAATTGAGCCGATTGAATCTTGTCTGATTTTTTAAGGGAGTAAATCTCTTGATAATATGCTAAGAGAAGATCCGCTATTTCTTCTGACCTTGTTACTGTTTTCCCTTCCTTTTGTAGTGAATCAATCACTGCTGAACCCTTTGCCCCTTTTACTAATTTAGCCAAGAGTTTACCTGACTTGTTTCCAAATCTATAAAATTTAGCTTGGAATTTTAATTCTTTTTGTGTAGCCTGGTAGGTTAAATATGTATCTCTCATTTTTAGCGTTTATATATTTTAACCAGTTTGCCCTTGTTTTCATTGAGAGATAGTGATTATAAGCATTAATCAATGAACTAATCACTTCTTTCTCTCTGATTTTAATTTTTTTCTGAATGTTGGCTGTGTATGAAATTATCTCTCCCCTCAAGACGGCTTTTGCGGCCTCCCAGAATATCATGGGGCGATTATATTAATCAACATAGTGGTCCGCATATTCTTCAAATTTCGAATTGAGCCAGTTTTTGAATTTTAGATCTTTTGATAGATAAGTGGGGAAATAAAACCGAGCCTGTTTGAATCTCCTTTCGAAATCCTGAATCTGAAAAACAATAGGGGCATGGTCAGAGAGAGATATAGGTAAGATCTCTGTCTTCACTTTTAAATTTAAAAGCCTATCATCCACGAGGAATAGGTCAATTCTGGAGAATGATTTGTGGGCCTTCGATAGGCAGGTAAAATCTCTTGCATCTGGATTTTGAAGTCTCCAAATGTCTTTTACTACCAAGTTCTGTGTTATTTTTTTAAAAATCTTAGCTTCCAGTTTATCTCTTTTATTTTTTGATTGATTGGGGGTTCGTCTCAACCTGTCTAGCAGATATTGTGGAGCCATATTAAAATCGCTTCCGCAAATTAAAAAGCCTTCCTGAAAGAGCATAATTTTAGTTTGTAACGAGTCCCAGAACATTGGATCTATAACATTAGGTGCATAGATATTACACAGTGTATATACAGTTTTTGCCACCTTGATTTTCAACAAAATATATCTTCCCTCTGGATCTACCCCGGTGCTGAGGATCTCCAGACCATTAGTCATTATCTTTTTCCCCCAAAAGTATAGCAACTCCTCTTTTTCTATTTAGACTAGGGGTAGCAACCACCTCTTTTACCCAAAATTTCTTTAGTTTCATCGTTTCCTCAAGTTTTAGATAAGTTTCTTGGAGGAACACTATATCAGAATTTATCTTCCTTAATTGGTTTAAAATTGTTTTCCTTTTAATAGGGGATGTGAGACCTCCAATGTTCCATGAAACAAATTTAATGCTCTCTATCCTTATCATTCTCTAAGTTGTGGAAACACAAAAAAAAAAAAAAAAAAAAAGGAAGGCAGGGGGGAGAGACGGCGGAGGGCGGGAGGAAGAGGGCCAGGGGCCATACCCTTGGTCTATAATCTAACACAATGCTGCTGCCCTCCATGTAATTTTATATCAATATGTCACTTACTCAAAAATATTTAGTTTGACTAAGAGTTCACTTGCCTCTTTAGCCGTATCAGCAAAGTAAACTTCGTTCTTGACCCAGACTTTGAGCCTTGCCGGAAAAATCAGGGTGGCCCTTATGCCTAGATTAATAAGTTTGGTACATGTTGGGGATAGCTCCCTTCTTTTGGTTGCTGTCTCTGCAGAAAAATCTTGGAACAGAAGGATATTATGATTCCCCAGAGTAATTGACTGATTTTTACGGTAATATTGGAAAATGGTAATTTTGTCCTGAAAATTCAGTAACTTAGCTATAATTGGTCTCGGCCTGCCTTTTCCTTTGCTATCCATATCAGGTCTCCCTATTCTGTGGGCTCTTTCAACTATAATTTTAGGGTATGTATTGGGAATTTTGAGAAGCTGGACTAGTGTTACAGAAATAAAATTATTCAGATCTTCATACTGCTTCTCCTCTGGGACCCCAATAATTCTAAAATGGTTCCGCCTGGAGCGGTTTTCTAAATCCTCTAATTTAAGCTGGATTTTTTCAAGTATTGTATCATTAGATTTGGATATTGCGCTCTGTGTTACCACATCATCTTCAAGATCTGAAACCCTTTGTTCAAGCTCCTGTACTCTATTGGCAAATTGTCTGAGCTCTTGCGAAAGAGACATGATGTCTTGCTTAATTTCTAATTTTAAAGTATCAAACTTAGGGGCCAGGGCTTCTGAGATGCTATCTACTAAGGCTTGAGTGTTTACAGCCGAATCCCCTGAATACAGAGGATTGTTAGGAGTTAAGTGAATGTCGGCAGAAGTATTTATTGTGCTTTTTATTTTCCTGTCCCTATTATTGTTCGCCATGATTGGAGAAGGGGTTTTACCGTGAATGTTAAGAAATGTATCCATGTGCAGTGAATCAAACTAGTGGTTGGTGATTAGGGGGGGGATATTCCCCCAGCTCTACAATTATCTTAGTGAAAAAGAAAGAATGAGAGGACGAGAAAAAAAAAAAAAACAAAGACAAGAGGACGAGTGAAAGGAAGAAAAGTGAGGTGTTAACGTGTTATTAGTGAGACTCGTGTTTAACTCTTAACAGAGGAAGCTTCTTTATTATCCTGCCTTTAATTCACTTGATGGTTTAAAGGCCTTTAACTACCAATCAGCAAGAGTTGCTTTTGCAAGTGACCCTCAGTCTTTTCTTGCTACCCAAGCGGGACTGCTATTGATATTTTGGAGAGGACCCAGAAGAAAGACCACTCTCGCCTCTTATAAAAGAGGGCTATCATCTCAACCTACTCTGGAGTTTTACTCTTTATTAATCTCGATCTTATCCACAGGATTTACCAACTTTTTGTTAACTTCACACTAGGGGCCCGCGGGGAAATACTCCCGGCTAGCTAACTTTGATACAATGCCTGATCAATACTCAGGAGACCGCGGAGTTAGAAATACTTCTCCACAGGCGCCTACCACGAGAAGGCAGTACCTGTAGTTAACAATGCCCCAGGAATTTATTTACACCCACTCATAAAGTGATTAGTATATTGTGCGAATGACAACCTTACCCAACTTATCTGTCACATTTACAGCTCTAATAACCCCCTATGCTTGTGTTCTAATTCTATAGGTCTCTGTGTTGCTTAAGATTATGTGTTCATTACAGCATTCAGACTTGCCGATTTAGCAAGTGAATTATAGAACCCACTTAGTGTTTTTAACTAGGGTTGTTTCTAATTCGAGCTCTTTTGATGCTCTATTGCTTCGATTTGTTTTCCCAGGATTTTAATCAGATCAGCGTATACACACTGAAAAACTTAGTCTGCAATAACCTGTCAACTGGTTCTATTAGCTTTGCTGTGAGAGCTTGTCACCTCGTGTTTAAACCTGGGGAGCTCAATTTGCTACCCTGTCTAGTTTACTTATTACTATAACCAATGAAGTGACTGTTAAATATCTGAAAGACTAGACCTGTTTTACTGCCAGAGCCCACCACAAGGCAGTCTATCTATGATTAATACAAGTTCTAAATAGACTTGCTTGTACCATTTTTCAGAAAAAAAAAGAAAAAGAAAAAACAAAGCAAAAGCAAAAACATTTTTAAAGCAGCAGTCTTAACAGATCTAACAACCAAAATTACCACCTAAGAAACACCTATGTCAGTTTCACTTCAAGCTGCCCACCATAGTATCATTAACCACACAATGTAACCCTGGACCCTCAGAAACAATGTATCCTCTTAATAATCAGAGTTTGATACTAGTAGTGCAGACACAGGTTGATACTATGCAAAAAAAAAAAAAAAAAAGAAAACAATTCATCCATTACTTGTTGGATACCAATACCAAAGCTTTAGGACACGGATGAAGGGAGGGACAAGGCAGGTCCTTAAACAGATGGCACCACTGCCTGTAAGACCTTTCACCCAAAAATAGCCTCCGAAGAAGCAAAAGTATCGAATTTGTAGAATTTAGAAAAGGTATGAAGCGAAGACCAAGTCGCCGCATTACAAATCTGTTCAACAGAAGCCTCATTTTTAAAAGCCCATGTGGAAGCTACCGCTCTAGTGGAATGAGCTGTAATTCTTTCAGGAGGCTGCTGGCCAGCAGTCTCATAAGCTAAGCGTATTATACTTCTTAGCCAAAAAGATAGAGAAGTTGCCAAAGCCTTTTGGCCTCTCCTATGTCCAGAGTAGACAACAAACAAAGCAGATGTTTGACGAAAATCCTTCGTAGCTTGTAAATAAAACTTTAAGGCACGAACCACATCAAGATTGTGTAATAAACGTTCCTTCTTTGAGGATGGATTAGGACATAATGAAGGAACAACAATCTCCTGATTGATGTTCTTATTAGATACTACCTTAGGAAGAAAACCAGGTTTGGTACGCAAAACTACCTTATCTGCATGGAAAATCCGATAAGGGGAATCACACTGTAAAGCAGATAACTCCGAAACTCTTCGAGCCGAGGAGATAGCTACTAGAAACAGAACTTTGCAAGATAAAAGTTTAATATCTATGGAATGCAGAGGTTCAAACGGAACCCCTTGAAGAACCTTAAGAACTAAATTTAAACTCCAAGGCGGAGCAACAGGTTTAAACACAGGCTTAATTCTAACTAAAGCCTGACAAAACGCCTGAACGTCTGGAATCTCAGCCAGACGTTTGTGCAAAAGGACAGAGCAGAGATCTATCCCTTTAAGGAACTAGCAGACAATCCTTTCTCCAATCCCTCCTGGAGAAAAGATAATATTCTAGGAATCCTGACTTTACTCCATGAGTAACCCTTGGATTCACACCAATGAAGATATTTACACCATATCTTATGATAAATTTTCCTGGTGACAGGCTTTCGAGCCTGAATTAAGGTATCAATGACCAATTCGGAAAAACCACGCTTTGATAGAATCAAGCGTTCAATCTCCAAGCAGTCAGGATGTTTGAAAGGACCTTGAAGTAGAAGGTCCTGTCTCAGCGGCAGAGTCCATGGTGGAAAGGATGACATGTCCACCAGATCTGCATACCAAGTCCTGCGTGGCCACGCAGGAGCTATTAAAATCACCGAAGCTCTCTCCTGCTTGATCTTGGCAATCAGACGAGGGAGCAGAGGAAACGGTGGAAACACATAAGCCAGGCTGAAGGACCAGGGCGCTGATAGAGCATCTATCAGCACTGCCTTGGGATCCCTGGACCTGGACCCGTAACAAGGAAGCTTGGCGTTCTGACGAGATGCCATGAGATCCAGTTCTGGTTTGCCCCATAGATGAATCAACTGGGCAAATACCTCCGGATGGAGTTCCCACTCCCCCGGATGAAATGTCTGCCGACTTAAAAAATCCGCCTCCCAGTTCTCTACTCCTGGGATATGGATAGCTGAGAGATGGCAAGAGTGAACCTCTGCCCATAGAATTATCTTTGAAACCTCCAACATCGCCAGGGGGCTCTTTGTACCCCCCCTGATGGTTGATATAGGCTACAGTCGTGATGTTGTTCGACTGAAATCTGATGAATCTGACCGCAGCTAGCTGAGGCCAAGCCTGAAGAGCATTGAATATATCTCTTAGTTCCAGAATGTTTATCGGAAGGAGGGCTTCCTCCTGAGTCCACGAACCCTGAGCCTTCAAGGAGTTCCAGACTGCGCCCCAGCCCAGAAGGCTGGCATCTGTCGTCACTATAGTCCATTCTGGCCTGCGGAAGCTCATTCCCCTGGACAGATGGACCCGAGATAGCCACCAGAGAAGAGAATCTCTTGTCTCTTGATCCAGATTTAGCAGAGGGGACAAATCTGTGTAATCCACATTCCACTGATTGAGCATGCAAAGTTGCAGTGGTCTGAGATGTAGGCGGGCAAACGGAACTATGTCCATTGCCGCTACCATTAAGCCGATTATTTCCATACACTGAGCCACTGACGGCTGAGAAGTGGAATAAAGAGCACGGCAGGAAGTTAGAAGCTTTGATAACCTGATCTCTGTCAGAAAAATCTTAATTTCTACTGAATCTATCAGAGTTCCTAGGAAGGAAACTCTTGTGAGAGGGGAGAGAGAACTCTTTTCTTCGTTCACCTTCCACCCGTGAGACCTCAGAAAGGCCAGAACAATGTCCGTATGGGACTTGGCGATTTGAAAATTCGACGCCTGTATCAGAATGTCGTCTAGGTAAGGGGCCACCGCTATGCCCCGTGGCCTTAGAACCGCCAGTAGGGACCCTAGAACCTTCGTAAAGATTCTTGGTGCCATGGCTAACCCGAAGGGAAGAGCCACAAACTGGTAATGCCTGTCTAGGAAGGCAAACCTGAGAAACCGATGATGATCTCTGTGTATCGGAATGTGGAGATAAGCATCCTTTAAGTCCACGGTAGTCATATATTGACCCTCCTGGATCAAAGGTAGGATGGTTCGAATAGTCTCCATCTTGAAGGATGGGACCCTGAGAAATTTGTTTAGGATCTTGAGATCCAAGATTGGTCTGAAAGTTCCCTCTTTTTTGGGAACTATAAACAGATTTGAATAGAATCCTTGCCCCTGTTCCTCCCTTGGAACTGGGTGGATCACTCCCATGACCAGAAGGTCTTGAACACAACGTAAGAATGCCTCTCTCTTTATCTGGTTTGCAGATAATTGTGAGAGATGAAATCTCCCTTTTGGAGATGAGGCTTTGAAATCCAGAAGATATCCCTGGGAAACAATCTCCAGAGCCCAGGGATCCTGGACGTCTCTTGCCCAAGCCTGGGCGAAGAGAGAAAGTCTGCCCCCAACTTGATCCGGTCCCGGATCGGGGGCTACTCCTTCATGCAGTCTTAGAGGCAGCAGCAGGTTTTTTGGCCTGCTTTCCCTTGCTCCAAGCCTGGTTAGGTCTCCAGACTGGCTTGGACTGGGCAGAATATCCTTCTTGTTTTGTAGTAGAGGAAGTTGAAGCTGCACCACTCTTGAAGTTCCAAAAGGAAAGAAAATTAGTCTGTTTGGTCCTTAATTTGTTGGACCTATCCTGGGGAAGGGCATGGCCTTTCCCTCCAGTAATATCAGAAATGATCTCCTTCAGTCCAGGCCCGAATAGGGTCTGCCCCTTGAAGGGAATGTTGAGAAGCTTAGACTTTGAAGTAACATCAGCTGACCAGGATTTAAGCCATAGTGCCCTATGCGCCTGAATGGCAAAACCTGAATTCTTAGCCGTTAGCTTAGTTAAATGAAACACAGCGTCAAAAATAAATGAATTGGCTAACTTAAGAGCTTTAAGCCTGTCTAGGATATCATCCAACGGGTTCTCCACCTGAAGAGCCTCTTCAAGAGACTCGAACCAGAAAGCCGCTGCAGCAGTGACTGGGGCAATGCATGCAAGAGGCTGGAGAATAAAACCTTGTTGTATAAAGATTTTCTTAAGGAAACCCTCTAATTTTTTATCCATTGGATCTAGGAAAGCACAACTGTCCTCGACGGTAGATACTGCTCCCTCCACCTTAGGGACCGTCTGCTACGAATCCCGTGTAGCGGCATCTATGGGAAACATCCTTTTAAACGCAGGAGGGGGAGAGAACGGCACACCTGGTCTATCCCATTCCTTCGTAATATTTTCTGAAAACCTCTTAGGGATTGGAAAAACATCAGTGTAAACAGGCACTGCAAAGTATTTGTCCATTTTACACAATTTCTCTGGGACTACAATGGTGTCACAGTCGTCCAGAGTTGCTAAAACCTCCTTGAGCAACAAGCGGAGGTGTTCAAGCTTAAATTTAAATGCTGTCATTTCAGAGTCAGACTGGAGTAACGGCTTCCCTGAATCAGAAATGTCACCCACAGATAGAAGCTCTCCTGCTTCGGCTTCTGTACATTGTGAGGGTATATCAGACATAGCTACTAAAGCGTCAGAAAGCTCTGTATTTGTTCTAGCCCCAGAGCTGTCTCGGTTTCCTTGTAACCCTGGCAGTTTGGACAATACCTCTGTGAGGGTATGATTCATAACTGCCGCCATGTCTTGTAAGGTAAACGCATTGGACGCGCCAGATGTACTTGGCGTCAGTTGCGCGGGAGATATAGGTTCTGACACATTGGGAGAGCTAGGTGGTTTAACCTCCTTTTGTCAGTCTGAGAAACCTCTGGTGATAAATCCTTAAAACCCATAATATGGTCTTTATAACTTATAGAAAGGTCAGTGCATTTGGCACACATTCTAAGAGGGGGTTCCACAATGGCTTCTAAACATAATGAACAAGGAGTTTTTACAGTGTGTAAAAGAGACTAAAGCAGCATTGCACCCACTTGCAAATGGATGATTAACCCCTTAGGCCCCAAAACGGATTAGAAAAACGGAAAAAACACACTGCCCTACCTGCCCTTAAACATGATTTTTTTTGCAGGAAAAACACCCTCTATAGTGGTCCTAGATGCCAGAGGACTCCTTTAGGGAAGCTGTATGTCTCAGTCTAAAGATTAACTGCGCATAAAGTGCGCGAAAATAGGCCCCTCGCACCATGCACTGAAAGTCAGGGGGCCTTTTTTAGGAGTGATCTAACAAGCCATGTGGAAAACTAGGCCCCAAAATAAAGATTTATCACCCTCAGAGAAAAAACGTTTTTACTCTAAAACATGCAAACATTTTTATACTAAGTAATAAGAGTATTAACATGAATATTACCCTTTTTTGCAAGCATGATCCCAGTTGCTGTTAAATCACTGTATCAGGCTTACCTCAAATATACCAGGAACTGTCAGCATTTTCTAGACCTTATCTCTCTAGAAAAAAATATACTGAACATACCTCAAAGCAGGCAATCTGCAGACTGTCCCCCCAACTGAAGTTTTCTTTCCATACTCTTCAGTTATGTGTGAGAACAGCAATGGACCTTAGTTACAAACCGCTAAGATCATCAAACCTCCAGGCAGAATTCTTCTTCCAATTTCTGCCTGAGAGTAAAAACAGTACAACGCCGGTACCGTTTAAAAATAAACTTTTGATTGAAGGTAAAAAACTACACTAATTCACCACATCTCTCTTGATACTTCCTTTCTTGTCGAGAGCTGCAAGAGAATGACTAGGGGGTGGCAGTTAGGGGAGGAGCTATATAGACAGCTCTGCTGTGGGTGTCCTCTTGCAGCTTCCTGTTGGGAAGGAGAATATCCCACAAGTAATGGATGAACCCGTGGACTGGATACACCTTTACAAGATAAATATATTTTTTAAATGTTCCCAAAACATAATACGTCGTGAGCAAGATGTATTAAACTATTTTGTGCGCACATAATATTTACTAAGGTGTGAAAATCCTGCATACAATGTAACTGTTAGTAATATGGCCACGGCTTCCTCATTCTTCCTTGGGTGGTAGGGTCACGTAAGCAGCAGGGACACGTAAAGATAAAAGCAAAGTGTCATGTCATGCTCACGTGCATTTTTGCAGATCCTACATGGGATAGTTTTTGATTGGCTGTAACGACCGGTGAGGCCTTGCTGGCTCAGCTGTTTATATGCCCAGTGGAGGAGAAGGCCCGGTTATTGAAGAATGTCCATGAGAACACTATGTACCTTGTAGGCTTGTACATCGCCAGGGTAAGAGCTAGAGGTACTTTGTTATACTGTATTACTTGTGGATAATATAAATAATAAAATAAGTAAAAGTTAGCAGGCCAATATTACACCAGATCATAAAGTTATATCGTACAACACTGTACCCCTCTCACCCTGGCTGTATACGAGTCTGCCCCACATCACATGGTGCACATGCTGGGTTTACAGCGTGATCATAAACATGCTCAGCCAGGTGGACCATCATGGGATAACAGGTATTTCTTCTCTAGTTATAACTGCACATAAATATTCCATGCAAAGTTACGAATCACTGAGGAATATGACAGGAATGTAAATGCTACTAGTCTGAGTTAACTGTAGGGACATTTCATGTGTTTCTCTCTATATTGGTCGTCAACTGTCTGTGCACATACGGCTAGATGGTCAGCTACACCCGCAGCCAGGCAGACATTTTTAAATAACACAGACTTCTTTCCGAGCCAAGCAATGCCTCCACTGGGTGTGTTATTGCTTGAGTTCAGCAACGGCCGGTCTAGCCAATTAAAAAACATAATTTATGTAAGAACTTACCCGATAAATTAATTTCTTTCATATTAGCAAGAGTCCATGAGCTAGTGACGTATGGGATATACATTCCTACCAGGAGGGGCAAAGTTTCCCAAACCTCAAAATGCCTATAAATACACCCCTCACCACACCCACAAATCAGTTTAACGCATAGCCAAGAAGTCGGGTGATAAGAAAAAAGTGTGAAAGCATAAAAAATAAGGAGTTGGAATAATTGTGCTTTATACAAAAAAATCATAACCACCACAAAAAGGGTGGGCCTCATGGACTCTTGCTAATATGAAAGAAATGAATTTATCAGGTAAGTTCTTACATAAATTATGTTTTCTTTCATGTAATTAGCAAGAGTCCATGAGCTAGTGACGTATGGGATAATGACTACCCAAGATGTGGATCTTCCACGCAAGAGTCACTAGAGAGGGAGGGATAAAATAAAGACAGCCAATTCCGCTGAAAATAATCCACACCCAAAATAAAGTTTAAATCTTATAATGAAAAAAAAAACTGAAATTATAAGCAGAAGAATCAAACTGAAACAGCTGCCTGAAGTACTTTTTCTACCAAAAACTGCTTCAGAAGAAGAAAACACGTCAAAATGGTAGAATTTAGTAAAAGTATGCAAAGAAGACCAAGTTGCTGCTTTGCAAATCTGATCAACCGAAGCTTCATTCCTAAACGCCCAGGAAGTAGAAACTGACCTAGTAGAATGAGCTGTAATCCTTTGAGGCAGAGTTTTACCCGACTCGACATAAGCATGATGAATTAAAGATTTCAACCAAGATGCCAAAGAAATGGCAGAGGCCTTCTGACCTTTCCTAGAACCAGAAAAGATAACAAATAGACTAGAAGTCTTTCGGAAATTCTTAGTAGCTTCAACATAATATTTCAAAGCTCTAACTACATCCAAAGAATGCAATGATCTCTCCTTAGAATTCTTAGGATTAGGGCATAATGAAGGAACCACAATTTCTCTACTAATGTTGTTAGAATTCACAACCTTAGGTAAAAATTTAAAAGAAGTTCGCAACACCGCCTTATCCTGATGAAAAATCAGAAAAGGAGACTCACAAGAAAGAGCAGATAATTCAGAAACTCTTCTAGCAGAAGAGATGGCCAAAAGAAACAAAACTTTCCAAGAAAGTAGTTTAATGTCCAATGAATGCATAGGTTCAAACGGAGGAGCTTAAAGAGCGCCCAGAACCAAATTCAAACTCCAAGGAGGAGAAATTGACTTAATGACAGGTTTTATACGAACCAAAGCTTGTACAAAACAATGAATATCAGGAAGATTAGCAATCTTTCTGTGAAAAAGAACAGAAAGAGCAGAGATTTGTCCTTTCAAGGAACTTGCAGACAAACCTTTATCCAAACCATCCTGAAGAAACTGTAAAATTCTCGGAATTCTAAAAGAATGCCAGGAAAAATTATGAGAAAGACACCAAGAAATGCAAGTCTTCCAGACTCTATAATATATCTTCTTAGATACAGTTTTACGAGCCTGTAACATAGTATTAATCACAGAGTCAGAGAAACCTCTTTGACTAAGAATCAAGCGTTCAATCTCCATACCTTTAAATTTAAGGATTTGAGATACTGATGGAAAAAAGGACCTTGCGACAGAAGGTCTGGTCTTAACGGAAGAGTCCACGGTTGGCAAGAAGCCATCCGGACAAGATCCACATACCAAAACCTTTTAGGCCATGCTGGAGCCACCAGCAGAACAAACGAGCATTCCTTCAGAATCTTGGAGATTACTCTTGGAAGAAGAACTAGAGGCGGAAAGATATAGGCAGGATGATACTTCCAAGGAAGTGACAATGCATCCACTGCTTCCGCTTGAGGATCCCTGGATCTGGACAGATACCTGGGAAGTTTCTTGTTTAGATGAGAAGCCATCAGATCTATTTCTGGAAGTCACCACATTTGAACAATCTGAAGAAATACCTCTGGGTGAAGAGACCATTCGCCCGGATGTAATGTTTGGCGACTGAGATAATCCGCTTCCCAATTGTCTATACCTGGGATATGAACCGCAGAAACTAGACAGGAGCTGGATTCCACCCAAACCAGTATCCGAGATACTTCTTTCATAGCCAGAGGACTGTGAGTCCCTCCTTGATGATTGATGTATGCCACAGTTGTGACTTTGTCTGTCTGAAAACAAATGAACGACTCTCTCTTTAGAGAGTCGTTCTGAAAATTGCACGGAGTTCCAAAATATTGATTGGTAATCTCACCTCCTGAGATTCCCAAACCCCTTGTGCTGTCAGAGACCCCCAAACAGCTCCCCAACCTGTCAGACTTGCATCTGTTGAAATTACAGTCCAGGTTGGAAGAACAAAAAGAAGCCCCCTGAACTAAACGATGGTGATCTGTCCACCACGTCAGAGAGTGTCGTACAATTGGTTTTAAAGATATTAATTGAGATATCTTTGTGTAATCCCTGCACCACTGGTTCAGCATACAGAGCTGAAGAGGTCGCATGTGAAAACGAGCAAAGGGGATCGCGTCCGATGCAGCAGTCATAAGACCTAGAATTTCCATGCATAAGGCTACCGAAGGGAATGATTGTGATTGAAGGTTTCGACAAGCTGAGATCAATTTTAGACGTCTCTTGTCTGTCAGAGACAGAGTCATGGACGCTGAATCTATCTGGAAACCTAAAAAGGTTACCCTTGTCTGAGGAATCAATGAACTTTTCGGTAAATTGATCCTCCAACCATGATCTTGAAGAAACAACACAAGTCGATTCGTATGAGATTCTGCTAAATGTGAAGACTGAGCAAGTACCAAGATATCGTCCAAATAAGGAAATACCACAATACCCTGTTCTCTGATTACAGACAGAAGGGCACCGAGAACCTTTGTAAAAATTCTTGGAGCTGTTGCTAGGCCAAACGGAAGAGCCACAAACTGGTAATACTTGTCTAGGAAAGAGAATCTCAGAAACTGATAGTGATCTGGATGAATTGGAATATGCAGATATGCATCCTGTAAATCTATTGTGGACATATAATGCCCTTGCTGAACAAAAGGCAGGATAGTCCTTATAGTTACCATTTTGAATGTTGGTATCCTTACATAACGATTCAATATTTTTAGATCCAGAACTGGTCTGAAGGAATTCTCCTTCTTTGGTACAATGAAGAGATTTGAATAAAACCCCAGCCCCTGTTCCAGAACTGGAACTGGCATAATTACTCCAGCCAACTCTAGATCTGAAACACATTTCAGAAATGCTTGAGCCTTCACTGGATTTACTGGGACACAGGAAAGAAAAAATCTCTTTGCAGGAGGCCTTATCTTGAAGCCTGTACCCTTCTGAAACAATGTTTTGAATCCAAAGATTGTGAACTGAATTGATCCAAATTTCTTTGAAAAATCGTAATCTGCCCCCTACCAGCTGGGCTGGAATGAGGGCCGCACCTTCATGTGGACTTGGGAGCTGGCTTTGGTTTTCTAAAAGGCTTGGATTTATTCCAGACTGGAGAAGGTTTCCAAACTGATACCGCTCCTGTGGCTGAAGGATCAGGCTTTTGTTCCTTATTGTGACGAAAGGAACGAAAACGATTATTAGACCTAAATTTATCTTTAGATTTTTTATCCTGTGGTAAAAAAGTTCCTTTCCCTCCAGTAACAGTTGAGATAATAGAATCCAAATGAGAACCAAATAATTTATTACCCTGGAAAGAAAGGGAAAGCAAAGTTGACTTAGAAGACATATCAGCATTCCAAGTTTTAAGCCATAAAGCTCTTCTAGCTAAAATAGCTAGAGACATATACCTGACATCAACCCTAATGATATCAAAGATGGCATCACAAATAAAATTATTAGCATGTTGAAGAAGATTAACAATGCTATGAGAATTATGATCTGTTACTTGTTGCGCTAAAGCTTCTAACCAAAAAGTTGAAGCTGGGGGCGGCGGGATGCCTTTCTTTAACAAATTTTGTAGCTCCATAGCAGAGTTTCAGATACAGTCTTACACCACATTACATACCAATATACATAAGTAAAGCCCTAACCTATTGCTTTAAGCTCAACATTTAGATCCTCCCCTGGTATCCTACCTACAATTGCTGTAAAACCATAGCAAACCTATGTGAATTCTACAACACTTATGTGTCACTACAGTTTGGGAGCTCTGTAACCATACTATTGATTAATAACTACCCTCTGTAGAAGGTGTTTATGTGTACATGATTATTGATCTAATTGCTCACCTTGTGTCAATGTTATTGAAGTGACCTTACTTATCAATCTGTAAGTGTTGTGTAATCATGACATACTTCTGCACTATCAATGGTTCTTATATTTGCATATTTATATAAGAGAGATGCAACAGTACTGCTAACTAAAACCTATTCTATGTTATGACCTTAGTCCCTCCAGGTTGCCCCTCCTTCTAGAGCAGGCTAGACCCTTACCTATACTTAGCTTTTTTATTCCTTATGTTCAGCTTACCACTCCCCCCCCCCCCCATAGTGGAATATACATCCTAACTTAGAAGAGCCATCTTTGTGACTATCTTGCCCTCTCCACACCATTATCCATATACATCCCACCTTATTACTCAAATACTAGAATGATTTCGCCTTTTCTCACACCCTAAATTTATAGACTTTTCTAAACATCTCCTATATAATTAATTAACCCTAAAAGGTCTTAAATACCCATTTAGGGAATTCTATCTTCATGTGTAAAAATAGCTTCACAAAAAAAATAACCTTTTTGGAGCCAATAACTGGAGCATGAGTAATTAGGGCTCCATCGTGTACTTAAACCCCCCCCCCCCCCCCCCTAACCACACTAATGTACCCTCTATTTGTGAGGGACTCAATACGCAGTTTGTCTTGTATATACCGCAATCTAACTACTGCTTTTCTCATTTCCTTAGCCTTATTTCCATCATAATACTTAAGTAGAGAGTCTGTAAGACCATCCGGATCAGCAGGTCTGATCACTGTTGTCTTCCATTTATATGCTTGCTCCTCATACTGCATTTGGTAGCCCCAATTAAGGTACTAGCTTGGATATTCCATTTCAGGCTCCATCTTTTGTTACAGGAAGCAAATATTATATTTAAACACTCCACTACAGATTCTATCTATCACTACAGGAAGTGACTATCATTTCACATCTTATATAGCATTATATCTCTGGCTATATTCTAACTACCCTATTCACTACAAGTAAGTTACTATACGCTTGAATCTTCACAAATTATGAGTAACCCTGTGGATTCTCCAGCATTCCAAATTCACAACCCTAATGTTTTTTTGTTATATGTTTCCTCAGGTCCTCAGGAACAATTTTGCTATTAATTCTGTAAATGGAGGTTTATCATTGAGATCCAAAAGCGGTCTCCTAGTTACAAGTTCCTTCTTTCGCCTTATTTTATCCCACTACTTTTGTTGGCCCAAAAGTGATATATTGTATCTTGTAGAAGGTCCATATCAGATTAACATCTTATCTGTCTAATGTTTGTAAATTGTTGGCTAAACGTCTCTTGAATGTTTATTTGGTTTCTCCTGTAAAAGTGAAGCCTATTTCATATGACAAAAGAATATGTTATTATGATCTATGTACCCCTTTCACTAAACCTCAATAAAAAATATTAAAAAAAAAAAAAAGTTGAAGCTGCAGCAACATCCGCTAAAGATATAGCAGGTCTAAGAAGATTACCTGAACATAAGTAAGCTTTTCTTAGAAAGGATTCAATCGTCCTATCTAAAGGATCCTTAAAGGAAGTACTATCTGCCGTAGGAATAGTAGTACGTTTAGCAAGAGTAGAGACAGCCCCATCAACTTTAGGGATTTTGTCCCAAAATTCTAATCTGTCAGATGGCACAGGATATAATTGCTTAAAACGTTTAGAAGGAGTAAATGAATTACCCAAATTATTCCATTCCCTGGAGATTACTTCAGAAATAGCATCAGGGACAGGAAAAACTTCTGGAATAACTACAGGAGATTTAAAAACCTTATTTAAAATTTTAGATTTAGTATCAAGAGGACCAGAATCCTCTATTTCTAATGCAATTAAGACTTCTTTAAGTAAAGAACGAATAAATTGCATTTTGAATAAATATGAAGATTTATCAGCATCAACCTCTGAGACAGAATCCTCTGAACCAGAGGAACTATTATCAGAATCAGAATGATGATGTTCATTTAAAAATTCATCTGAAAAATGAGAAGTTTTAAAAGACCTTTTACGTTTACTAGAAGGAGGAATAACAGACATAGCCTTCTTAATGGATTTAGAAACAAAATCTCTTATGTTAACATGAACACTCTGAGTATTAGATGTTGATGGAACAGCAACAGGTAATGTAACATTACTAAAGGAAATATTATCTGCATTAACAAGTTTGTCATGACATTCATTACAAACAGCTGGAGGAACAGATACCACAAGTTTACAGCAGATACACTTAACTTTGGTAGATCCAGCACCAGGCAGCGGTTTTCCAGAAGTATCTTCTGACTCAGTGTCAATCTGGGACATCTTGCAATATGTAATAGAAAAAACAACATATAAAGCAAAATTGATCAAATTCCTTAAATGACAGTTTCAGGAATGGGAAAAAATGCCAGTGAACAAGCTTCTAGCAACCAGAAGCAATAAATAATGAGACTTAAATAATGTGGAGACAAAAATGACGCCCATATTTTTTAGCGCCAAAAAGACGCCCACATTATTTGGCGCCTAAATGCTTTTGGCGGCAAAAATGACGCCACATCCAGAACGCCGACACTTTTGGCGCAAAAAAACGTCAAAAAATGACGCAACTTCCGGCGACACGTATGACGCCGGAAAAAGAAAAAAAAAATTTGCGCCAAAAAAGTCCGCGCCAAGAATGACACAATAAAATGAAGCATTTTCAGCCCCCGCGAGTCTAACAGCCCACAGGGAAAAAAGTCAAATTTTAAGGTAAGAAAAAAATTGATTTATTCATATGCATTATCCCAAATATGAAACTGACCGTCTGAAATAAGGAACGTTGAACATCCTGAGTCAAGGCAAATAAATGTTTGAATACATATATTTAGAACTTTATATAAAAGTGCCCAACCATAGCTTAGAGTGTCACAGAAAATAAGACTTACTTACCCCAGGACACTCATCTACATGTAGTAGAAAGCCAAACCAGTACTGAAACGTGAATCAGTAGAGGTAATGGTAAATATAAGAGTATATCGTCGATCTGAAAAGGGAGGTAAGAGATGAATCTCTACGACCGATAACAGAGAACCTATGAAATAGACCCCGTAGAAGGAGATCATTGAATTCAAATAGGCAATACTCTCCTCACATCCCTCTGACATTCACTGCACGCTGAGAGGAAAACCGGGCTCCAACCTGCTGCGGAGCATATATCAACGTAGAATCTAGCACAAACTTACTTCACCACCTCCATAGGAGGCAAAGTTTGTAAAACTTATTTGTGGGTGTGGTGAGGGGTGTATTTATAGGCATTTTGAGGTTTGGGAAACTTTGCCCCTCCTGGTAGGAATGTATATCCCATACGTCACTAGCTCATGGACTCTTGCTAATTACATGAAAGAAAAACATACCATCTGGGATCTGCGAAAACGCTGCTTATGTGACCCTACCACTCAAGGGAGAAAAAGAGGAAGTAGCGGCCATATTACTAACAGTTACATTGTGTAACTATCTTTGGGGACAAATATTTAGTGTGCATGCCTTAGTGAATGTTGCATGTGCAAGAACAATTTAATACACTGTGCTCATGATGTATTACATAGTGAGCACGGTACATTACATTGTGGGAACATTTAAAAAAAAAAAAAGAATTACACTGGCATTGATTATTACAAACATTTTCACACTGACCCTTTTTTTTTTCCACATGACACCAGAGTTTGCAGTTATACATTGTGAAAACAATGCTGCCATCTTGTGCTCAAGAGAATACTTGCAAAACTGCTGCCATTCATCATCAAAGAATTCCAGGATAAAGAAGTATATTTGATAATAGAAGTACAATGGAAACAGTATACATTGTGAAAACAATGCTGCCATCTAGTGCTCAAAACAATACTTTCAAAACTGCTGCCATTCATCATCAAAGATTTCCATGATAAAGTATTTTTGATAATAGAAGTACAACGGAAACAGTTTTTAAAATTGTATCCATTATCTGGAACATTAAAGAAAAATCTGTCTTTCATTAGTAGGTTTTTTTACTTGTTTGGAGTAAACTTTGAATTTCTGGAGCTGGAATATAAAGTGCTGCATCCTTGATCAAGTTACCTACAGAAATTAAATACTGGCCCATAAGGTAAGACGCCAGAAATTCAAGAATCTACTGCCAGCTGTCTGAGCAATGGGTATCATAGCCTCATTGGACAAAAAGGAGGAATTCAAATTAATTTTGATCGTTCCTTCTTTTGCACAGCTGAGGTATATCAGTGACACTTGGAAAGAAATGTAAATAGGTTTGAAATTCTAGAACTGAGAAAAAGCATCTACCCACATGCATTAATGTTGGAAATAATCAAACCCACTTCTAGATGCCCCCATTATTCTTTTAAAAAAAAAAAAAAAAAAAAAAAAAAACACTTTTCTGTGGAGTTGCTATTACGTCACAGGAAGAGGAACTGCTGTAAAAGTCTCCACATTTCGAGGAACAGAAAACCAAGATACTGAGCTCAAAGGACTGCTCTGTTCTCTGCCTCCCAATATCATAATTATAAGGGATATTTTGGCATCAAATTTTAATAAGTGACACCGTCTACAAAAAATGATATCACTTGATGTAATTCTGAAATAAAAGGGCAAATAAATTCACCCATCTTGCTTGTTTAAGTCATTGATTTATACTATACATTGAATATTTTTGAAAATGGGTGTGTTTATACTGTCACAGTATCTTTCAAATCATAGCAAGTCTCCTTTTGGGATAAAATGTGAATAAATAGAGGTATTATATAAGAAAACAGTACAGTGCTGACAAGGTTCCTTGTTTTTAATACAGTTTATCCACACAGACCATACTGCAATATGTGTTTAGCATGCAACAAAAATGTACCTAGTGGGATTTAAAAAAAAAAAAACTATAAGAAAACTACCTTGAGAAATCTGCATAAAGTGAACATGTAGGCTTCGAACAATTACAGGTTGGGGAAGTTCTTGAAGAAAATATCTCAGCAGACTAATAGCAGATGGCACATCTGCTTCTTTGACCAGATCCACCTCTTCACCATTATCATATCTTTGCCTAAGCCACTCTACAGTCTCTGCATTCCCATTAACTTGAAACAGTCCCTCTTGCTCCAGACCTCCTGAAAGAAAGAAACATGAAAACAATTCAGATGTGATCTAGGTAAGGTGTACAATAAAAAAATAATTAGGTTAACACAATTGTAGGGTGGCCAATGTTTCTTTTAAACATAAAGCTAAATATGTTCTGTTCCTCTCCTTAAAGAATAGTTTAGACACTATCACTATTATTCAAAGAAGGATTTTGTTTTTTTAATATTATTAAATATTTTATTTTAATAAAAAAATGTTCCCAGGTGGGAAAAGGAATAAAAAATATAAATTATTTTAATGACTACCCAAAGCTATCATGCCTTTTAGTTAAGTGTCGGAAATTATTATCCTAAGCTACACCAAAAAAACAATACATCGAGCTACATAAAGTTTAAAATACAGATAGATTCTGTTTTTGGGAGTTGGAAGTTTTAGTCCCAGATATCAGTTTGTTTAAAGAGACATTAAACACCTCAAGATAGTTATATAAATTGTTTAATTGCATGTAGTAAAACAACTTTGCAATATACTTTCATTATTTATTTTGTTTTCCTTTCCTATAATTAGAGTCTGAATATTGTGGGCTTTCCAATTCATGTTAAACCTGGAATTGCAGACACAGCTATATCCGACACAGTCATTGGTTGCAGACTCTAGGAAGCCATTTAAAACCATTCCTAATTGGCCTGAGCAGAAAAGGTAACCTAAGTTACAAGATGGCATCGCCCATTACTTTGTGTACAAATCATTCTCAGGCTAATCTTTGCTCTGAATACATCATTCAAGGATTGATTTTTTAAAGTGTTTAATGTCCCTTAAATACTGATCCGTGGAGATCACAGAGTACCTCTGCATTAGTGTCTTGCTAATTATATATATTATCTAAATGGAAATCAGGCTATACATGCTGATATACAGACACAAAAAATGTACATTAATGTCTGGGTTTAAGTTCCCAATCACAAATGTTAAAAGCATGTAAATAATAAAAAAATGAAACTCACTTACAGATGGGAGGGCCATCTAACTGCAATACAGGCAGCACACTCTAGCGAGCTTGTGTAGAGAAGCCATGGAAGCTATTACAGCCCCAATAACTAAATGCCTAGGTGGGTGTTTCTCTTATTATTATAGTCAATTTCCACATGGTGGAAAACCTAAGAGTTTACAGTTTCATTATGAGTTATGCTACTTAGTCTATCATATTCTAGCATAGAAGCCTTTAGATGCCCTTTTTTTCCAGTATTTGTATCATTGAATATTCTCTATATTGGAGTTTTTTTTTATCAACTTTTTGGAAATAAAATTTATATGAATATTTTCATTCTTATCGCTATGATTACTATATTTGTTTTATTGGTAGTTCTCAACCTATGTTTCACTTAGAAACAGTATTTTCAGTGATACTCTATAGTTAACAATAGTTAAAAACAAGTGAAGTACAAATGCTTTTATTAATTTAGTGTTCCCCCATATTCCCATACATTATTTTACTGAGCATGTATTTTTTTTACTGTGTTTATGTTGATTAATATGTGTAGTGCTAAGGGAACTTTCCCTGGCAAATGTTATGAATAAATAAAAAAACTATTAAATAAAAAATACTTGGCATGAAAATTGATAAACTAGAAAAAACATAAATTATGCTTACCTGATAATTTCCTTTTATTCTGATGGAAAGAGTCCACAGCTGCATTCATTACTTTGGGGAATTAAGAACCTGGCCACCAGGAGGAGGCAAAGACACCCCCCAGCCAAAGGCTTAAATACTACTCCCACTCCCCTCATCCCCCAGACATTCTGCCGAGGAACAAGGAACAGTAGAAGAAATATCAGGGTGAAAATGTGCCAGAAGAATATAAGGATGAGGAAACCAAAAGGCCCCTTAATACAAAAACAGCACCTCCAAGAGTGGGCCTAGCACACAGAGACCCAAATGAACGCAAACAGGGAAGGAGGCCACGCCTATACAAGGCGAAACCCGGGATAAAACCGGGTACGGAGACCAAAAGACGTCTCCCCAACATCCTGCAAGCAAGGAACGCAACTAAAGAGGCAACATCCTCCCAGCGCCTGCCCTAGAATACCCAAGTATTCGACCGTGAAAGAGCGTGTAACAGACCCAGGCGAAACCCCAAGTTCAAGAACACAGAGTCCCTAACAGGAGGACACAGGAGAAGCTTTCAAAGAAGAAGAAAAAGCAGTCATCAAAAAACAGACTGCACAAAACAGCCCCCGACAGAGGGCACGCTCCAGGCAACCTAAGCCCCCGGACCTACTCAAAGGTCCTTAAAAAGGGGAACACAAAGTCTCCATCAAGGTCCCCCGAGAAGGAGAGAATACCCTCAGAACCCAAAGGAAGAGGAAACTGCCTCCTGACAAAGGAGCAAGGAGAAAGGAAAAAACATCTCCTAGCAGACTGAGCTATCAGAATAGACTCAGCAAGCTCACACATCCCAAAGGATACTGTGACCCATAAACCGCTCGGGCATCCTGACCTGCAGACCCAGCAGGCCAACTAATATAAGGGAACAAAAATTGCTAAACTGGTACAGGAACGAGCATAAAGATGGCAGAGCCATCCCCCCAGAGTACAAGTACAACCCTACTCTGAAACCAGACAAGGCCATAGACCGAAGGCTCTATCAAACGGGCCCCACAGTCTGACATGGAACCAGCAAGGTTCCAGGTGAAACCAAGTCCACCTTCCACTTCCCGACCAGGAGAAGCCCCAAGTAAGGACTCCGTCTCCCTAAGAAGAGAATATCCCCTAAAGAAAAAGGGAAGAGGCCAGAAGGGCAATAACCGTCTTCAAGGCCCGAAGCCACTGGCTAAACGGGAAGAAAAAATCCCCCACAAATGTCCTAAAGAGGACACCCTCACAAGTAGCTCACCCAACAGAGGCACAGCCAACCCATTCACCTGCAGAGCAGGTACACTGGCAAACTAATAGGGGAATGCAACCCTAAGGCGCACCAGAAACTGGAATCCAGCGCCAACAGCTGGGTACAAACCCACATTCTTAAGGTGCAAGCCACCCAGCTAACTCCAGATGACATGGGTTACTTTGTGGCAAGGAGTAATAAATACTCCGATAAACCGGGCTAACCCTGACCCGGTCAGTTAGATGGAGCAAGGACATAGCTCCAGTTCCCACCATCGTGGAACATCCCGACCAGCCCTGAAATCCAAAACAACCCAAAACTTGGACAGGAGCGAAGCCCCAGAAAGAGGAAGACTAAGGAGAAAAACAGGTTCAGGTACCTAATAGTACAGGCAACTATACCCTTGAACTAAACACCCCGACTGGCCAAAAAAAAACAGACAAAGTGAATGGAGCATATCCAGAGAATCCGGACAGCGAAGAGAACGCGAAAGCCCCGACCAAAGGAAGGAACTACCCCTACAAAAAGTCCAACCCTCCAAGGAGCAAGGCTAGAAGTCAAATGAAGGGACTTCACAAGGCCTCAGGACAACAGAAGGGATACCTTGAGTTCCCAAAACCCTACTAGCAGGGCTAGTCTCCCCATCACCTCCACATAGGCAGAGGACACAGGGGAGAGAAAGGTGCTAAACCTTCCCAGCTCCGGGAAACCCCGAGCTAAGCAAGTCCCTACAGGGATCAACCAACGTCCGGAACACAGATCCCCAAAAGGAGATCTAACCACCCGGAGACAATGGAAGAAGACCCAAAGGTCTCTTAACTCAGACAGACCCTACGCGGCCCAGAGTAAGAGACGTATCCAGATACACTAGAAACAGCTTACACGCACCCCCTTAAGGTGCCAAATCTGCAACAGGTTTCAAAATAGAAAATCTTCCGCATGCTGTACAGCTATCCTACAAGCTGTTAGATCAAGCCACAATAGGACCATCCAGAAGCCTAAAACTGAAGGCCAAACCACTCAACCAGTGGTAACGGGGCACTATGCCCGCCAGCCCTCCCCCACATAGAGGAGGAAACTCTAGGTCCTGATGAAATCAGATGTCAGATAGAGTGACGCAGCGATACCCTCCCCTGCCCGGTCATCTATGACTGAAGGCTATAAGGACTGAAACAATCCTTTCCCGCCTCGCGAACCCACAGGTCCTCTCGAATGCTTAGTTGAACATAAAAAACAATGATAACTTGAGCACTCAGCGCTACTACCGAATCAGTGCAGCAGAAACATCGCCATGTGTCTGAACAGCCACAAAACCGAATGAACCCGACAGGACCAGCCTGTACTCAGGGTCCTAATCGGCAAGCTGCATAAATTCTCCCACAAAGGGGAAAAACAGAAAACAGACATTATTAAACATAGGACTAACTTGTCCAAACAACTTCCGGAGAAGTAACAAAGAGTATCGATCCCAGATGGTTCCCGAAGGAAACAAACACAAATAAAAGACATTCGATCGAATACAAAATAAAATAGAAGCAAACCTGAAGGTTAAAGCCCAAAATACACAGGCCTACCCGCAGGACCAGCCAAACGGAGCCCTATCTTTAAAAAAAACTGGGAAAGATCTCAAACAAATGACAAACAGGAGATAACCCCCCATGTCTAATGAGGTGCACCATTCAAATTATCAGACTGAAATTCCCCATATCTGTTAACGATAGGGTCATTCAATAACTGAAAAAGATGTCTAAGCAACACGCTAAGGCTCGCAATCCTGTAACGAAAGGCACAACACTCCGGAACAGTTACACCTGAGGGGAACTGTAGAGGTCCACCCCAAGGTGGAAGAATCGGGACAATAGGGCACAAGCACAATCTCAAATAAACATCTGGACTCTGCAGACGGACCAGCGCTAACATTATCTGGAAGCAAAAATGTGCTGCAACCTCCGGGGGGAACACGGCACCACGCATGGAGGAACCATAAACTGGGTTACCTGCATGTGTATGAATTGGTAGGGAACTCGCCTCATGGAGGATGGGGCCCCCAGAGGTGGATGGCTCAGCAGGCCCCGGATTCCCCGAGCCCAAGGAACCAGGCGCTCTAATATGGCATACGGAACAAAACTGGTCGACATGTGTCAACGAGGCCAATCCAGAGTCATCATCGAATACAGAATCTGAAATCAAAATAGTCTCGGTATCAGAATCCTCTGTAACTGAATCTGAAATGAGCATAGTCTCAGCATCAGAATCCTCCATAACTGGATAGAGGAAATATCAATATAGACTAAAGTATTAAAACAAAAACAGTACCTGACACCCACAATGGCTGGGGCACTCACCACGTCCTATGACCAGACTCCTGCGGACTAGAATTTTCCCTTCGCCACACGGTCAGGAATGCAGAAATGGGGAACAAAACGAAACCACGCCCGAACACAAGCTGAACCGTACAGTCCAAAAAAGCGCACCCAACCAAAAGGCTGCGTCACTTCCAAAGGCCTCAAACTTCCAACCACAAACCCATATACATCACACATAAGCAGATTGAATCACATAACAAACATGATTATAAACCCCCCTGCTCAATAACCCCCCTCAGGAGATATTAACCCTCAATTCCAAGATACTAACGGAGACTCACTGAGACCCATATGTCATATAGTTAGACCCGCAAAGTGTTGTAGCCTCTCTGGAAAAACATTCACATTACAGTACATTGACGATAAAGTAAAATGAAACTATCTTACCTGAATCTACGCCGTGGAACAGGAACACAGCCTTTCAATTGTGAGGAATAGTGGCATCGCCTTCGCCATGGACTTGAGAGAAGGAAGCAACGCCAATTGCTTGAGGAGCTTTTAATGTGAGGCGAGATTGTTTCGCAGTGAGACTCTCTCTGCATCTCCAGAGACTAAAGTTCATCCAAGCCCTCACGGAGAGAGACTGACAGGACTACTTAAAACTCCTGTCCCATGCCGAAGAGTACTACCCTCCATAAGAGACAAAAAACTAAAATGAAAAATTCTGACGCTTCTCTGCCAACCTCCTGGGACGAAAGGCAAAGAATGACTGGGGGATGAGGGGAGTGGGAGGAGTAGTAAAGCCTTTGGCTGGGGTGTCTTTGCCTCCTTCTGGTGGCCAAGTTCTTAATTCCTAAAAGTAATGAAAGCAGCTGTGGACTCTTTCCATTTAAGAAGAAAATGGTCACGATGAAACAATCAGAAACAATAAAATAAACAGACTTAAATGACTATGCTGAAAAGATTCTCCCTCAGATGTTAGGTATCTCATTAAATGCAAGAAAATATAAGGTGGAGAGAGCGCATAGGATTGGAACAGAAAAAGTAAATTTATACTTACCTTATTTCTTCTACGATACAACGAGTCAACGGATTTCATCCTTACTTGTGGGATATTAACCTCCTGCTAACAGGAAGTGGCAAAGAGCACCACAGCAGAGCTGTATATATATAGCTCCTCCCTTCCCTCCACCCCCAGTCATTTGACCAAGGTTTAGGAAGAGAAAGGAAAAGCTAAAAGGTGCAGAGGTGACTGAAGTTACAAAAATAAAATTTAAATCTGTCTGAAAAAAGATAGGGAGGGCTGTGGACTCGTCGTATCGTAGAAGAAATTAATTTATCAGGTAAGCATAAATTTACTTTTCTTCTACAAGATACGACGAGTGCATGGATTTCATTCTTACTTGTGGGATACAATACCAAAGCTACAGGACACGGATGAAAGGGAGGGACAAGACCTAAACGGAAGGCACCACTGCTTCAAAAACCTTTCTCCCAAAAACAGCCTTAGAAGAAGCAAAAGTATCAAATTTGGAAAATTTGGAAAAAGTATGAAGAGACGACCAATTCGCAGCCTTGCAAATCTGTTCAACAGAAGCATCGTTTTTAAAAGACCATGTAGAAGCCACAGCCTTAGTAGAATGAGCCGTAAATCTTTCAGGAGGCTGCTGTCCAGCAGTCTCATATGCCAGGCGGATGATACTCTTCAGCCAAAAAGAAAGAGAGGTAGCCGTAGCTTTCTGACCCCTACGCTTTCCAGAATAAACAATGAATAATGAAGATGATTGACGGAAATCCTTAGTCGCCTGCAAGTAAAACTTAAAGGCACGGACCACGTCCAGGTTATGTAACAGACGCTCCTTCTTGGAAGAAGGATTAGGACACAAGGAAGGAACAACAATTTCCTGATTAATTTTCTTATTTGAAACAACCTTAGGAAGGAATCCAGGTTTGGTACGCAAAACCACCTTATCAGAATGAAAAATAAGATAAGGTGAATCACATTGTAATGCTGAAAGCTCAGAAACTCTACGAGCAGAAGAAAGAGCAACCAAAAACCAAACTTTCCAAGATAACAATTTAATATCTATGGAATTAATGGGTTCAAACGAAACCCCTTGAAGAACTCTAAGAACTAAATTTAAACTCCAAGGTGGAGCAATTGGTCTAAATACAGGCTTAATTCTGGTTAGAGCCTGACAAAAAGACTGAACATCTGCCAAACGTTTGTGTAGCAAATTTGACAAAGCAGAAATCTGTCCCTTTAAGGAACCTTTCTCCAATCCTTCTTGGAGAAAAGACAGAATCCTGGGAATCCTAAATTTACTCCATGAGTAGCCCTTGGATTCACACCAAAAAAGATATTTACAACATATATTATGATAGATCTTTCTAGTGACAGGCTTACGTGCCTGTATCAAAGTATCAATGACCGAATCGGAGAATCCCCGCTTAGATAAAATCAAGCGTTCAATCTCCAAGCAGTCAGCTGCAGAGAAACTAGATTTGGATGTTGGAAGGGTCCTTGAATGAGAAGGTTCTGTCTCAATGGAAGTTTCCAAGGTGGCAGAGAGGAAATGTCCACTAGATACGCATACCAAGTCCTGCATGGCCACGCAGGCGCGATTAGAATTACTGAAGCTCTCTCCTGTTTGAGCCGAGCAATCACGCGTGGAAGGAGAGGAAACGGTGGAAACACATAAGCTAGGCTGAACGACCAAGGCACTGCCAAGGCATCTATCAGTTCGGCCTGAGGATCCCTCGACCTGGATCCGTATCTTGGAAGCTTGGCATTCTGTCGAGATGCCATCAGATCCAATTCCGTTTAGCCCCATCAGAGAATCAATGAGGCAAACACCTCCGGGTGGAGTTCCCACTCCCCCGGATGGAAAGTCTGTCGACTTAGAAAATCCGCTTCCCAGTTCTCTACTCCTGGGATGTAGATTGCCGACAGATGACAAGAGTGGGCCTCTGCCCATTGAATTATCTTGGATACTTCTATCATCGCCAAGGAACTCCTCGTTCCTCCCTGATGATTGATATAAGCCACAGTCGTGATATTGTCCGACTGGAATCTGATGAATTTGGCTTAGTCAACTGAGGCCATGCCTGAAGCGCATTGAATATTGCTCTCAATTCCAGAATATTGATTGGAAGTAGCGACTCCACTTGAGTCCATACACCCTGAGCCTTCAGGGAATTTCAGACTGCGCCCCAGCCCAGTAGGCTGGCGTCCGTTGTCACTATCACCCACGAGGGTCTGCGGAAACACGTCCCCTGGGACAGATGATCCGGCGACAACCACCAAAGAAGAGAGTCTCTGGTCTCTTGATCCAGATTTATCTGAGGAGATAAATTCGCATAGTCCCCATTCCACTGTACGAGCATGCACAGCTGCAGTGGTCTGAGATGAAAACGAGCAAACGGAATGACCGCTACCATTAATCCAATACCCTCCATACACTGAGCCACTGATGGCCGAGGAATAGACTGAAGGGCTCGGCAAGTATGTAGAATCTTCATGGATACCGAGTCTATCAGAGTTCCCAAGAACGGAACCCTTGTCGGTGGAACTAGTGAACTCTTTTCTAGATTCACCTTCCATCCGTGAGTTCTCAGGAAAGACAACACTGTGTCTGTATGAGATTTTGTCAGATAACTTGACGCCTGAATCAAAATATCGTCCAGATAAGGCGCCACTGCTATGCCCCGCGGCCTGAGAACCGCCAGAAGGGACCCTAGAACCTTTGTGAAGATACTGTGTGCTGTGGCCAACCCAAAGGGAAGAGCCACAAACTAAAAATGTTTGTCCAGGAAGGCAAACCTTAGGAACTGATGATGAACCTTGTGAATAGGAACATGAAGGTATGCATCCTTCAAGTCCACGGTAGTCATATATTGACCCTCCTGGATCATTGGTAAAAATTGTTCGGGTGGTCTCCATCTTGAAGGATGGAAGTCTGAGAAACTTGTTTAGACTCTTGAGGTCTAAAATAGGTCTGAACGTTCCCTCTTTTTTGGGAACTACGAAAAGATTTGAGTAAAATCCCAGTCCCTGTTCTAGTCTTGGAACGGGACAAATTACTCCCATAGTGGAGAGGTCTTTTACACAACGTAAGAACGCCTCTCTTTTCATCTGGTCTACAGACAATCGTGAAAGAAGAAATCTCCCTCTTGGGAGAAAATCCTTGAATTCCAGTTGACACCCATGGGTCACAATTTCCAGTGCCCAGGGGTCCTGAACATCTCTTGCCCAAGCCTGGGCAAAGAAAGAAAGTTTGCCCCCTACTAGATCCGGTCCCGGATCAGGGGCCGCCCCTTCATGCTGTCTTTGTAGCAGCAGCGGGCTTCTTGGGTTGTTTACCCTTGTTCCAAGCCTGGTTAGGTCTCCAGACGGACAAAATTTCCTTCCTGCTTTGTGGAGGAAGAGGAAGCAGAGGGTACACTCCTTTAAAATTTCGAAAGGAACGAAAATAATTTTGTTTACCCCTCATCTTAACAGACTTATCCTGAGGTAGAGCGTGACCTTTACCTCCAGTAATGTCAGAAATTATTTCCTTCAACTTAGGCCCGAATAGGGTCTTCCCTTTGAAAGGAACAGCTAAGAGCTTTGATTTAGATGACACATCAGCAGACCATGATTTTAACCATAACGCTCTACGCACCAAAATGGCAAATCCTGCATTTTTCACCGCCAGCTTAGCAATTTGAAAGGCAGCATCTGTAATAAAAGAATTAGCTAGCTTGAGAGCCTTAATTCTATCTAAAATGTCCTCTAAAGGGGTTTCAACCTTTAGAGACTCTTCTAGAGCATCGAACCAAAAAGCTGCTGCCGTAGTAACAGAAACAATGCAAGCTGTTGGTTGTAAAAGGAAACCCTGATGAATAAATAATTTCTTTAGAAGACCCTCTAACTTCTTATCCATAGGGTCTTTGAATGCACAACTGTCTTCAATAGGTATAGTTGTACGCTTAGCCAGGGTAGAAATAGCTCCCTCCACCTTAAGGACCGACTGCCAAGAGTCCCGAATGGTGCCTGATATGGGATACATTTTTTTGAAATTAGGAGGAGGAGAGAACAGTATACCCGGTCTGTCCCATTCTTTTTTTATAATTTCCGAAATTCTTTTAGGAACCGGAAAAACATCAGTGTAAGTAGGTACCACTAGATATTTGTGAAATTTTACACAATTTCTCTGGTGGTATTACAATAGGGTCACAATCATCCAGAGTCGCTAAAACCTCCCTAAGTAAGAGGCGGAGGTGTTCAAGCTTAAATTTAAAAGACATGACGTCCGAATCTGTCTGAGGTAACATACTTCCTGGGTCTGAAAGTTCTCCCTCAGACAACAATTCCCTGACCCCCAACTCAGAGCCCTGTGAGGGTACATCGGAAATAGCCAACAAAGCATCAGAGGATTCAGTATTCACATTAATACCTGACCTACTGCGTTTACCCTGTAACACTGGTAACTTAGATAATACCTCTGTAAGTGTAGTTGACATAACTGCAGCCATATCCTGCAGAGTAAAAGAATCAGAGTAAAAGAATTAGAGGTACTTGGTGTCGCTTGTGTGGGCGTTAAAGGTTGTGACACTTGGGGAGAATTAGATGGCCTATCATGAGTCTCTTCAGACTGAGAATCATCATTAGGCACACTTTAATTACCTAAAATATGCTTTTTACATTGCAAGGCCCTTTCAGTACAAGAGGCACACAAAGCAAGAGGGGGTACCACAATGGCTTCTAAACACATAGAACAATTAGTTTCCTCAATGTCAGACATGTTGAACAGACTAGCAATAACCACAATAGTCGTAGATCACCTTATTTATTGATTTAAACAACTTTTAGAAAAAACATAATTTATGCTTACCTGATAAATTTCTTTCTCTTGTGATGTATCGAATCCACGGATTCATCCATACTTGTGGGATATTCTCCTTCCTTACAGGAAGTGGCAAAGAGAGCACCCACAGCAGAGCTGTCTATATAGCTCCTCCCTTAGCTCCACCCCTCAGTCATTCGACCGAAGGCTAGGAAGAAAAAGGAGAAACTATAGGGTGCAGTGGTGACTGAAGTTTTTAAAAAAAAATATATACTGCCTGTCTTAAACAGGGCAGGCCGTGGACATGATACATCACAAGAGAAATACATTTATCAGGTAAGCATAAATTATGTTTTCTCTTGTAAGATGTATCAAGTCCACGGATTCATCCATACTTGTGGGATACCAATACCAAAGCTTTAGGACACGGATGAAAAGAGGGACAAGACAGGTACCTTAAACAGAAGGCACCACTGCTTGTAGAACCTCTCTCCCAAAAATAGCCTCCGAAGAAGCAAAAGTATCGAATTTGGAAAATTTGGAAAAAGTATAAAGCAAAGACCAAGTCGCCGCCTTACAAATCTGTTCAACAGAAGCCTCATTTTTAAAAGCCCATGTGGAAGCCACTGCTCTAGTAGAATGAGCAGTAATTCTTTCAGGAGGCTGCTGGCCAGCAGTCTCATAAGCCAAACGGATGATGCTTTTCAGCCAAAAGGAAAGAGGTAGCCGTAGCCTTTTGACCTCTCCGTTTACCAGAAAAACCAACAAACAATGAAGATGTTTGACGGAAATCTTTAGTTGCATGTAAGTACAACTTTAAAGCACGAACCACATCAAGATTGTGCAACAGACGTTCCTTCTTTGATGAAGGATTTAGGACACAGTGAAGGAACAACAATCTCCTGATTGATATTCCTATTAGAAACAACCTTAGGAAGAAACCCAGGTTTGGTACGCAAAACTACCTTATCTGCATGGAAAACAAGGTAAGGTGAATCACACTGTAAAGCAGATAACTCAGAAACTCTTCGAGCCGAAGAGATAGCTACTAAAAACAAAACTTTCCAAGATAGAAGCTTAATATCTATGGAATGCATAGGTTCAAACGGAACCCCTTGAAGAACTTTAAGAACTAAGTTTAGGCTCCATGGCGGAGCAACAGGTTTAAATACAGGCTTGATCCTAGCCAAGGCCTGACTAAACGCTTGAACGTCTGGGACAACTGCCAGACGTTTGTGTAAAAGAATAGACAAAGCAGATATTTGTCCTTTTAAGGAACTAGCTGATAATCCCTTCTCCAATCCTTCTTGGAGAAAGGACAATATTCTAGGAATCCTAATCTTACTCCACGAGTAACCCTTGGATTCACACCAATAAAAATATTTGCGCCAAATCTTATGATAGATCTTCCTGGTGACAGGCTTTCTAGCTTGAATCAGGGTATCAATGACCGACTCAGAGAAACCACGTTTTGATAGAATCAGGCGTTCAATCTCCAAGCAGTCAGACGCAGAGAAATTAGATTTGGATGCGTGAATGAACCTTGGATTAGAAGGTCCTGCCTCATTGGCAGACTCCACGGTGGAACCGATGACATGTCCACTAGGTCTGCATACCAAGTCCTGCGTGGCCACGCAGGTGCTATCAGAATCACCGAAGCTCTCTCCTGCTTGATTCTGGCAACCAGACGTGGGAGGAGAGGAAACAGTGGAAATGCATAGGCCAGATTGAAGGACCAGGGCACTGCTAGAGCATCTATCAGTACCACCTGGGGATCCCGGGACGTGGACCCGTAATGAGGAAGTTTGGCATTCTGACGGGACGCCATCAGATCCAATTCTGGTGTGCCCCATAGCTGAGTCAGCTGGGCAAATACCTCCGGATGGAGCTCCCACTCCCCCGGATGAAGAGTCTGACGACTTAGGAAATCCGCCTCCCAGTTCTCTACCCCTGGGATATGGATTGCTGAGAGATGGCAAGAGTGATCCTTCGCCCATCGGATTATTTTGGTTACCTCCATCATCGCTAGAGAACTCTGTGTTCCTCCTTGATGATTTATATAAGCTAGTCGTGATGTTGTCCGACTGAAATCTGATGAATTTGGCCGCAGCTAGCTGAGGCCACGCCTGAAGCGCATTGAATATCGCTCTCAGTTCTAGAATGTTTATTGGGAGTAGAGTGTCCTCCCGAGACCATAAGCCCTGTGCTTTCACAGAGTTCCAGACAGCACCCCAGCCTAGCAGGCTTGCATCTGTCGTTACTATGAGCCACTCTGGCCTGCAGAAACACTTTCCCTGAGACAGGTGGTCCTGAGACAACCACCAGAGAAGAGAATCTCTGGTCTCCTTGTCCAGATGCAGTTGAGGAGATAAATCTGCATAATCCCCATTCCACTGTTTGAGCATGCATAGTTGCAGTGTTCTGAGGTGTAGGCGGGCAAAAGGAACTATGTCCATTGCCGCTACCATGAGTCTGATTACCTCCATACACTGAGCAACTGATGGCTGAGGAATGGAATGAAGAGCTCTGCAAGTGGTTAAGAGTTGATTTTCTGACCTCCGTCAGATATATTTTTATTTCTACCGAGTCTATCAGAGTCCCTAGGAAGGAAACTCTTGTGAGAGGGAAGCGAGAACTCTTTTTTATGTTCACCTCCCACCCGTGAGATCTCAGAATAGCCAACACGATGTCCGTGTGAGACTTGGCTAGCTGGAAAGTCGACGCCTGAATCAAGATGTCGTCTAGATAAGGCGCCACTACTATGCCCCGTGGTCTTAGAAACGCCAAAAGGGACCCTAGCACCTTTGTGAAAATTCGGGGAGCCGTGGCCAACCCAAAGGGAAGGGCCACAAACTGGTAATGCCTGTCCAGAAAGGCGAATCAGAGGAATTGATTATGATCTCTGTGAATAGGGATGTGTAGATACGCATCCTTTAAGTCCACGGTAGTCATATATTGACCCTCCTGGATCAAAGGTAGAATAGTCTCCATTTTGAATGATGGTACTCTGAGGAATTTGTTTAGAATTTTGAGATCCAAGATTGGTCTGAAAGTACTCTTTTATGGGAACCACAAACAGGTTGGAGTAAAAACCTAGCCCTTGTTCCGCTCTTGGAACTGGGTGGATTACTCCCATGGTATGTAGGTCTTCTACACAGCGTAAGAACGCCTCTCTCTTTGTCTGGTTTGCAGACAATTGAGAAAACAGAATTTATGTTTACCTGATAAATTACTTTCTCCAACGGTGTGTCCGGTCCACGGCGTCATCCTTACTTGTGGGATATTCTCTTCCCCAACAGGAAATGGCAAAGAGCCCAGCAAAGCTGGTCACATGATCCCTCCTAGGCTCCGCCTACCCCAGTCATTCGACCGACGTTAAGGAGGAATATTAGCATAGGAGAAACCATATGGTACCGTGGTGACTGTAGTTAAAGAAAATAAATTATCAGACCTGATTAAAAAAACCAGGGCGGGCCGTGGACCGGACACACCGTTGGAGAAAGTAATTTATCAGGTAAACATAAATTCTGTTTTCTCCAACATAGGTGTGTCCGGTCCACGGCGTCATCCTTACTTGTGGGAACCAATACCAAAGCTTTAGGACACGGATGAAGGGAGGGAGCAAATCAGGTCACCTAAATGGAAGGCACCACGGCTTGCAAAACCTTTCTCCCAAAAATAGCCTCAGAAGAAGCAAAAGTATCAAACTTGTAAAATTTGGTAAAAGTGTGCAGTGAAGACCAAGTCGCTGCCCTACATATCTGATCAACAGAAGCCTCGTTCTTGAAGGCCCATGTGGAAGCCACAGCCCTAGTGGAATGAGCTGTGATTCTTTCGGGAGGCTGCCGTCCGGCAGTCTCGTAAGCCAATCTGATGATGCTTTTAATCCAAAAAGAGAGAGAGGTAGAAGTTGCTTTTTGACCTCTCCTTTTACCGGAATAAACAACAAACAAGGAAGATGTTTGTCTAAAATCCTTTGTAGCATCTAAATAGAATTTTAGAGCGCGAACAACATCCAAATTGTGCAACAAACGTTCCTTCTTTGAAACTGGTTTCGGACACAGAGAAGGTACGATAATCTCCTGGTTAATGTTTTTGTTAGAAACAACTTTTGGAAGAAAACCAGGTTTAGTACGTAAAACCACCTTATCTGCATGGAACACCAGATAAGGAGGAGAACACTGCAGAGCAGATAATTCTGAAACTCTTCTAGCAGAAGAAATTGCAACTAAAAACAAAACTTTCCAAGATAATAACTTAATATCAACGGAATGTAAGGGTTCAAACGGAACCCCCTGAAGAACTGAAAGAACTAAATTGAGACTCCAAGGAGGAGTCAAAGGTTTGTAAACAGGCTTAATTCTAACCAGAGCCTGAACAAAGGCTTGAACATCTGGCACAGCTGCCAGCTTTTTGTGAAGTAACACAGACAAGGCAGAAATCTGTCCCTTCAGGGAACTTGCAGACAATCCTTTTTCCAATCCTTCTTGAAGGAAGGATAGAATCTTAGGAATCTTAACCTTATCCCAAGGGAATCCTTTAGATTCACACCAACAGATATATTTTTTCCAAATTTTGTGGTAAATCTTTCTAGTTACAGGCTTTCTGGCCTGAACCAGAGTATCGATAACAGAATCTGAGAACCCTCGCTTCGATAGGATCAAGCGTTCAATCTCCAAGCAGTCAGCTGGAGTGAAACCAGGTTCGGATGTGCGAACGGACCCTGAACAAGAAGGTCTCGTCTCAAAGGTAGCTTCCAAGGTGGAGCCGATGACATATTCACCAGATCTGCATACCAAGTCCTGCGTGGCCACGCAGGAGCTATCAAGATCACCGACGCCCTCTCCTGATTGATCCTGGCTACCAGCCTGGGGATGAGAGGAAACGGCGGGAACACATAAGCTAGTTTGAAGGTCCAAGGTGCTACTAGTGCATCCACTAGAGCCGCCTTGGGATCCCTGGATCTGGACCCGTAGCAAGGAACTTTGAAGTTCTGACGAGAGGCCATCAGATCCATGTCTGGAATGCCCCACAGCTGAGTGACTTGGGCAAAGATTTCCGGATGGAGTTCCCACTCCCCCGGATGCAATGTCTGACGACTCAGAAAATCCGCTTCCCAATTTTCCACTCCTGGGATGTGGATAGCAGACAGGTGGCAGGAGTGAGACTCCGCCCATAGAATGATTTTGGTCACTTCTTCCATCGCCAGGGAACTCCTTGTTCCCCCCTGATGGTTGATGTACGCAACAGTTGTCATGTTGTCTGATTGAAACCGTATGAACTTGGCCCTCGCTAGCTGAGGCCAAGCCTTGAGAGCATTGAATATCGCTCTCAGTTCCAGAATATTTATCGGTAGAAGAGATTCTTCCCGAGACCAAAGACCCTGAGCTTTCAGGGATCCCCAGACCGCGCCCCAGCCCATCAGACTGGCGTCGGTCGTGACAATGACCCACTCTGGTCTGCGGAATGTCATCCCTCGTGACAGGTTGTCCAGGGACAGCCACCAACGGAGTGAGTCTCTGGTCTTCTGATTTACTTGTATCTTCGGAGACAAGTCTGTATAGACCCCATTCCACTGACTGAGCATGCACAGTTGTAATGGTCTTAGATGAATGCGAGCAAAAGGAACTATGTCCATTGCCGCTACCATCAACCCGATCACTTCCATGCACTGAGCTATGGAAGGAAGAGGAACGGAATGAAGTATCCGACAAGAGTCTAGAAGCTTTGTTTTTCTGGCCTCTGTCAGAAATATCCTCATTTCTAAGGAGTCTATTATTGTTCCCAAGAAGGGAACCCTTGTTGACGGAGATAGAGAACTCTTTTCCACGTTCACTTTCCATCCGTGAGATCTGAGAAAGGCCAGGACTATGTCCGTGTGAGCCTTTGCTTGAGTAAGGGACGACGCTTGAATTAGAATGTCGTCCAAGTAAGGTACTACAACAATGCCCCTTGGTCTTAGCACAGCTAGAAGGGACCCTAGTACCTTTGTGAAAATCCTTGGAGCAGTGGCTAATCCGAAAGGAAGCGCCACGAACTGGTAATGCTTGTCCAGGAATGCGAACCTTAGGAACCGATGATGTTCCTTGTGGATGGGAATATGTAGATACGCATCCTTTAAATCCACCGTGGTCATGAATTGACCTTCCTGGATGGAAGGAAGAATAGTTCGAATGGTTTCCATCTTGAACGATGGAACCTTGAGAAACTTGTTTAAGATCTTGAGATCTAAGATTGGTCTGAACGTTCCCTCTTTTTTGGGAACTATGAACAGATTGGAGTAGAACCCCATCCCTTGTTCTCTTAATGGAACAGGATGAATCACTCCCATTTTTAACAGGTCTTCTACACAATGTAAGAATGCCTGTCTTTTTATGTGGTCTGAAGACAACTGAGACCTGTGGAACCTCCCCCTTGGGGGAAGCCCCTTGAATTCCAGAAGATAACCTTGGGAGACTACTTCTAGTGCCCAAGGATCCATAACATCTCTTGCCCAAGCCTGAGCGAAGAGAGAGAGTCTGCCCCCCACCAGATCCGGTCCCGGATCGGGGGCCAACATTTCATGCTGTCTTGGTAGCAGTGGCAGGTTTCTTGGCCTGTTTTCCCTTGTTCCAGCCTTGCATTGGTCTCCAAGCTGGCTTGGCTTGAGAAGTATTACCCTCTTGCTTAGAGGACGTAGCACTTTGGGCTGGTCCGTTTCTACGAAAGGGACGAAAATTAGGTTTATTTTTTGTCTTGAAAGGCCGATCCTGAGGAAGGGCGTGGCCCTTACCCCCAGTGATATCAGAGATAATCTCTTTCAAGTCAGGGCCAAACAGCGTTTTCCCCTTGAAAGGAATGTTAAGTAGCTTGTTCTTGGAAGACGCATCAGCCGACCAAGATTTCAACCAAAGCGCTCTGCGCGCCACAATAGCAAACCCAGAATTCTTAGCCGCTAATTTAGCCAATTGCAAAGTGGCGTCTAGGGTAAAAGAATTAGCCAATTTGAGAGCATTGATTCTGTCCATAATCTCCTCATAAGGAGGAGAATCACTATCGACCGCCTTTATCAGCTCATCGAACCAGAAACATGCGGCTGTAGCGACAGGGACAACGCATGAAATTGGTTGTAGAAGGTAACCCTGCTGAACAAACATCTTTTTAAGCAAACCTTCTAATTTTTTATCCATAGGATCTTTGAAAGCACAACTATCCTCTATGGGTATAGTGGTGCGTTTGTTTAAAGTGGAAACCGCTCCCTCGACCTTGGGGACTGTCTGCCATAAGTCCTTTCTGGGGTCGACCATAGGAAACAATTTTTTAAATATGGGGGGAGGGACAAAAGGAATACCGGGCCTTTCCCATTCTTTATTAACAATGTCCGCCACCCGCTTGGGTATAGGAAAAGCTTCTGGGAGCCCCGGCACCTCTAGGAACTTGTCCATTTTACATAGTTTCTCTGGGATGACCAACTTGTCACAATCATCCAGAGTGGATAATACCTCCTTAAGCAGAATGCGGAGATGTTCCAACTTAAATTTAAATGTAATCACATCAGGTTCAGCTTGTTGAGAAATGTTCCCTGAATCAGTAATTTCTCCCTCAGACAAAACCTCCCTGGCCCCATCAGACTGGGTTAGGGGCCCTTTAGAAACATTATTATTAGCGTCGTCATGCTCTTCAGTATCTAAAACAGAGCAGTCGCGCTTACGCTGATAAGTGTTCATTTTGGCTAAAATGTTTTTGACAGAATTGTCCATTACAGCCGTTAATTGTTGCATAGTAAGGAGTATTGGCGTGCTAGATGTACTAGGGGCCTCCTGAGTGGGCAAGACTCGTGTAGACGAAGGAGGGAATGATGCAGTACCATGCTTACTCCCCTCACTTGAGGAATCATCTTGGGCATCATTGTCATTGTCACATAAATCACATTTATTTAAATGAATAGGAATTCTGGCTTCCCCACATTCAGAACACAGTCTATCTGGTAGTTCAGACATGTTAAACAGGCATAAACTTGATAACAAAGTACAAAAAACGTTTTAAAATAAAACCGTTACTGTCACTTTAAATTTTAAACTGAACACACTTTATTACTGCAATTGCGAAAAAACATGAAGGAATTGTTCAAAATTCACCAAATTTTCACCACAGTGTCTTAAAGCCTTAAAAGTATTGCACACCAAATTTGGAAGCTTTAACCCTTAAAATAACGGAACCGGAGCCGTTTTTAACTTTAACCCCTTTACAGTCCCTGGTATCTGCTTTGCTGAGACCCAACCAAGCCCAAAGGGGAATACGATACCAAATGACGCCTTCAGAAAGTCTTTTCTAAGTATCAGAGCTCCTCTCACATGCGACTGCATGCCATGCCTCTCAAAAACAAGTGCGCAACACCGGCGCGAAAATGAAACTCTGCCTATGCTTTGGGAAAGCCCCTAAAGAATAAGGTGTCTAAAACAGTGCCTGCCGATATTATTATATCAAAAAACCCAAATAAAATGATTCCTCAAGGCTAAATATGTGTTAATAATGAATCGATTTAGCCCAGAAAAAGTCTACAGTCTTAATAAGCCCATGTGAAGCCCTTATTTACAATCGTAATAAACATGGCTTACCGGATCCCATAGGGAAAATGACAGCTTCCAGCATTACATCGTCTTGTTAGAATGTGTCATACCTCAAGCAGCAAGAGACTGCACACTGTTCCCCCAACTGAAGTTAATTGCTCTCAACAGTCCTGTGTGGAACAGCCATGGATTTTAGTGACGGTTACTAAAATCATTTTCCTCATACAAACAGAAATCTTCATCTCTTTTCTGTTTCTGAGTAAATAGTACATACCAGCACTATTTCAAAATAACAAACTCTTGATTGAATAATAAAAACTACAGTTAAACACTAAAAAACTCTAAGCCATCTCCGTTGTCGATGTTGCCTGTACAACGGCAAAGAGAATGACTGGGGTAGGCGGAGCCTAGGAGGGATCATGTGACCAGCTTTGCTGGGCTCTTTGCCATTTCCTGTTGGGGAAGAGAATATCCCACAAGTAAGGATGACGCCGTGGACCGGACACACCTATGTTGGAGAAATGTGAAATCTCCCCCGTGGGGGAGAGTCTTTGAAGTCCAGAAGATATCCCTGGGACACAATTTCTAAGGCCCAGGAATCGTGAACATCTCTTGCTCAAGCCTGAGCGAAGAGAGAGAGTCTGCCCCCTACTAGATCCGGTCCAGGATCGGGGGCTACCCCTTCATGCTGTCTTAGAGGCAGCTGCAGGCTTCTTGGCCTGTTTACCCTTGTTCCAAGCCTGGTTAGGTCTCCAGACTGACTTGGATTGGGCAAAATTCCCCTCTTGCTTTGCAGCAGGGGAAGCTGAAGCGGGACCACCCTTGAAGTTCCGAAAGGAATGAAAATTATTTTATTTGGTCCTCATTTTATTTGTTCTATCCTGAGGGAGGGCATGGCCTTTCCCTCCAGTGATGTCTGAAATAATCTCTTTCAGTTCAGGCCCGAAAAGGGTCTTTCCTTTGAAAGGGATGTTCAAAAGTTTAGATTTTGATGACACATTAGCAGACCAGGACTTAAGCCATAACGCCCTGAGTGCTAAAATGGCAATACCTGAATTCTTTGCCGCTAATTTAGCCAGTTGGAAAGCGGCATCTGTAATGAAAGAAATAGCCAACTTAAGGGCCTTAATTCTGTCCATATCATCCTCTAATGGAGTCTCCATCTGAAGAGCCTCTTCTAGAGCCTCGAACCAGAAAGCAGGTGCAGTAGCTACAGGAACAATGCACGCAATAGGTTGGAGAAGAAAACCTTGATGAACAAAAATTTTCTTCAGGAGACCCTCTAATTTTTTATCCATAGGATCTTTGAAAGCACAACTGTCTTCGATAGGTATAGTTGTACGCTTAGCCAGAGTAGAAATAGCTCCCTCCACCTTAGGAACTGTCTGCCACGAGTCCCGCATGGTGTCAGATATGGGAAACATTTTCTTAAAAACAGGAGGGGGAGTGAACGGAATACCTGGTCTATCCCACTCCTTAGGAACAATACTCACAATCGTCTTAGGGACTGGAAAAACATCAGTGTAAACAGGAACCTCTAAGTATTTGTCCATTTTACACAATTTCTCTGGGACCACTATAGGGTCACAATCATCTAGAGTCGCTAATACCTCCCTGAGCAATAAGCGGAGGTGTTCAAGCTTAAATTTAAAGGCCGTCATATCAGAATCTGTCTGAGGGAGCGTCTTTCCTGAATCAGAAATTTCTCCCTCAGATAACAAATCCCTTACCCCTACTTCAGAACATTGTGAGGGTATATCGGATACGGCTACTAAAGCGTCAGACGGCTCAGCATTTGTTCTTAACCCAGAGCTGTCACGCTTTCCTTGTAAACCAGGCAGTTTGGATAAAACCTCTGTGAGGGTTGCATTCATAACTGTGGCCATGTCTTGTAAAGTAAATGAATTTGACGCACTAGAGGTACTAGGCGTCACTTGTGCGGGCGTTACTGGTTGTGACACTTGGGGGGAACTAGACGTTATCCCTCATTTCCTTCTGTCTGAGAATCATCTATTGCAATATTTGTAAGTGCTAAAATATGCTCTTTATAATTTATAGACATATCAGTACAATTGTATTTGTAAGGCAAATAACACTTTAAACAAAAACGGTACTGTGCCTTTAAGAGAAAAAAGCTGCACAAACTCTGCAAAACAGTGTAAAAAAGCAGTAAACACAACAACATTTTTACAGTAGCATCATAAAGCCTTAGTAACTTTGCACAACTATGCAAATAAACAATTAACCACTTAATGTAAAAACCGGATTGACAAAATGTCAAAACCGGTAAAAAACGTTCAGCACCTTGCCACAGCTCTGCTGTGGCGCCTACCTGCCCTTTAGGAATGATTTGTGGGGAAAAAACTTCTTTACAGCCCTCAAACACAGTAGGAACCTCTGGAGAAGCAGCTGGAAATCTCTAAGGAAAAGAAACTGCGCAACTGAGGCGCGAAAATAGGCCCCTCCCACCTCACTCGATGTTATAGGGCCTAAAAGAAACACAACAGAGTGTTTCTTAAACTAGCCAAGTGGGTTAATAACCCATAAACAAGCCACAATGAACCCTTAAAGTCCCTCAAAAAACATATTTGCAATAAAAAACAGAATTTATGCTTACCTGATAAATTACTTTCTCCAACTGTGTGTCCGGTCCACGGCGTCATCTTGTGGGATATTCTCCTCCCCCACAGGGAAAGGCAAGGAGAGCACACAGCAAGAGATGTCCACACAGCTCCCCCTCCGGCTCCGCCCCCCAGTCATTCGACCGACGGTTAGGAGAAAAAGGAGAAACTATAGGGTGCCGTGGTGACTGTAGTGTATAAAGAAAAAGAAAAATTTTTCAAACCTGATTAAAAAACCAGGGCGGGCCATGGACCGGACACACCGTTGGAGAAAGTAATTTATCAGGTAAGCATAAATTCTGTTTTCTCCAACATTGGTGTGTCCGGTCCACGGCGTCATCCATTACTTGTGGGAACCAATACCAAAGCTTTAGGACACGGATGAAGGGAGGGAGCAAATCAGGTTACCTAAACAGAAGGCACCACGGCTTGCAAAACCTTTCTCCCAAAAACAGCCTCAGAAGAAGCAAAAATATCAAATTTGTAAAATTTGGCAAAAGTGTGCAGAGAAGACCAAGTCGCTGCCTTACATATCTGATTAACAGAAGCCTCGTTCTTGAAGGCCCATGTGGAAGCCACAGCCCTAGTGGAGTGAGCTGTGATTCGTTCAGGAGGCTGCCGCCCGGCAGTCTCATAAGCCAATCGGATAATGCTTTTCAGCCAGAAAGGAGAGGTAGCAGTAGCTTTTTGTCCTCTCCTCTTACCAGAGTAAACGACAAACAAGGATGAGGTTTGCCTAAAATTCTTTGTTGTTTCTAAATAGAACTTTAAAGCACGGACTACATCTAAATTGTGTAACAAACGTTCCTTCTTTGAAACTGGATTCGGGCACAGAGAAGGAACAACTATTTCCTGGTTAATATTCTTGTTGGAAACAACTTTTGGAAGAAAACCAGGCTTGGTACGCAAAATAACCTTATCTGAATGGAACACCAGATAGGGTGGATCACACTGCAAAGCAGATAATTCAGAAACTCTTCTAGCAGAAGAAATAGCAACCAAAAACAGAACTTTCCAAGATAGCAACTTAATATCTATGGAATGTAAAGGTTCAAACAGAACCCCTTGAAGAACTGAAAGAACTAAATTTAGACTCCAAGGAGGAGTCATAGGTCTGTAGACAGGCTTGATTCTGACTAAAGCCTGTACAAAAGCTTGTACATCTGGCACAGCTGCCAGTCGTTTGTGTAACAAGACAGATAAAGCAGAAATCTGTCCCTTTAGAGAACTCGCTGACAACCCTTTATCCAAACCCTCTTGGAGAAAGGAAAGAATCTTAGGAATTTTAATTTTACTCCAGGAGAATCCCTTGGATTCACACCAACAGATATATTTTTTCCATATTTTATGGTAAATCTTTCTAGTCACAGGTTTTCTAGCTTGGACCAGAGTATCTATCACTGAATTTGAAAATCCACGCTTGGATAAAATCAAGCGTTCAATTTCCAAGCAGTCAGCTGCAGAGAGACTAGATTTGGATGTTCGAATGGACCTTGTACTAGAAGATCCTGTCTCAAAGTTAGCTTCCATGGTGGAGCCGATGACATATTCACCAGGTCTGCATACCAAGTCCTGCGTGGCCACGCAGGAGCTATCAGAATCACTGAGGCCTTCTCCTGTTTGATCCTGGCTACAAGCCTGGAAAGGAGAGGAAACGGTGGAAACACATAAGCTAGGTTGAACGACCAAGGCGCCACTAATGCATCCACTAGAGTCGCCTTGGGATCTCTGGATCTGGACCCGTAGCAAGGAACCTTAAAGTTCTGACGAGACGCCATCAGATCCATGTCTGGAATGCCCCATAATTGAGTCAACTGGGCAAACACCTCCGGGTGGAGTTCCCACTCCCCCGGATAGAAAATCTGACGACTCAGATAATCCGCCTCCCAGTTGTCTACTCCTGGGATGTGGATTGCAGATAGGTGGCAGGAGTGATCCTCCGCCCATTTGATGATTTTGGATACCTCTCTCATCGCCAAGGAACTCCTTGTTCCTCCCTGATGGTTGATGTAAGCTACAGTCGTCATGTTGTCTGACTGGAATCTTATTTATCCGGCCTTCGCTAGATGAGGCCAAGCCCGGAGAGCATTGAATATCGCTCTCAGTTCCAGGATGTTGATCGAGATAAGAGACTCTTCCCGAGACCATAAACCCTGAGTTTTCAGGGAATCCCAGACCGCGCCCCAGACCTGATAGACTGGTGTCGGTCATGACAATGACACACTTTGGTCTGCAGAAACTCATTCCCTGAGACAGGTGATCCTGTCTACTGGAGCATGCACCGTTGTAATGGTCTTAGATGAATTCGAGCAAAAAGAACTATGTCCATTGCTGCAACCATCAACCCTACTACTTCCATGCACTGAGCTATGGAAGGCTGTAGAATAGAGAGAAGAACTTGACAAGCGTTTGGAAGCTTTGACTTTCTGACTTCTGTCAGGAAGATCTTCATTTCAAAAGAATCTATTATTGTTCCCAAAAAGGGAACTCTTGTCGACGGAGACAGGGAACTCTTTTCTACGTTCACCTTCCACCCGTGAGATCTGAGAAAGGCTAGAACAATGTCTGTATGAGCCTTTGCCTTGGAAAGAGACGAAGCTTGAATTAGAATGTCGTCCAGATAAGGTGCCACTGCAATGCCCCTTGGTCTTAGAACCGCTAGAAGGGACCCGAGCACCTTTGTGAAAATTCTGGGAGCAGTGGCTAGTCCGAAGAGCCACGAACTGATAATGTTTGTCCATAAAGGCGAACCTTAGGAACTGATGATGATCTTTGTGGATAGGAATATGTAGATATGCATCCTTTAAATCCACGGTAGTCATATATTGAACCTCCTGGATTGTAGGTAAAATTGTTCGAATGGTTTCCATTTTGAACGATGGAGCTCTGAGAAATTTGTTTAGAATTTTTAAATCCAGAATTGGTCTGAAAATTCCCTCTTTTTTTTTTTTTTTTTTTTGGGGAACTACAAACAGGTTTGAGTAAAAACCCCTGACCTTGTTCCACAGTTGGAACTGGGTGTATCACTCCCATCTTTAACAGGTCTTCTACACAATGTAAGAATGCCTGTCTACTTATTTGGTTTGAAGATAAGTGAGAAATGTGGAACCTTCCCCTTGGGGGTAGTTCCTTGAATTCTAGAAGATAACCCTGAGAGACTATTTCTAGTGTCCAGGGATCCTGAACATCTCTTGCCCAAGCCTGAGCAAAGAGAGAGAGTCTGCCCCTACTAGATCCGGTCCCGGATCGGGGGCTACCCCTTCATGCTGTCTTGTTAGCAGCAGCAGGCTTCTTGGCCTGTTTACCCTTATTCCAGCCTTGCATTGGTTTCCAAGCTGGTTTAGTCTGGGAAGCGTTACCCTCTTGTCTAGAGGCTGCCGAGTTAGAAGCCGGTCCATTCCTGAAATTGCGAAAGCAACCAAGATTGGACTTATTCTTAGCCTTGAAAGGCCTATCCTGTGGGAGGGCATGGCCCTTTCCCCCAGTGATGTTTGAAATAATTTCTTTCAATTCTGGCCCAGAAAAGGTCTTACCTTTGAAAGGGATATTAAGCAATTTTGTCTTGGAAGATACATCCGCCGACCAAGACTTTAGCCAGAGCGCTCTGCGCGCCACAATTGCAAACTCTGAATTTTTCGCCGCTAATCTCGCTAACTGCAAAGCGGCGTCTAAAATAAAGGAATTAGCTAACTTAAGTGCGTGAATTCTGTCCATGACTTCCTCATACGGAGTCTCCCTACTGAGCGACTTTTCAAGTTCCTCGAACCAGAACCACGCCGCTGTAGTGACAGGAATAATGCACAAATATAGGTTGAAGGAGGTAACCTTGATGTACAAAAATCTTTTTAAGCAAACCCTCCAATTTTTTATCCATAGGATCTTTGAAAGCACAATTGTCCTCAATGGGAATGGTAGTGCGTTTGGCTAGTGTAGAAACCGCCCCCTCGACCTTAGGGACTGTTTGCCATATGTCCTTCCTGGGGTCGACCATAGGGAACAATTTCTTAAATATAGGAGGAGGGACAAAAGGTATGCCTGGCTTCTCCCACTCCTTATTCACTATGTCCGCCACCCGTTTAGGTATCGGAAAGGCATCAGGGTGCACCGGGACCTCTAGGAACTTGTCCATCTTGCACAAGTTTTCTGGGATGACCAGATTGTCACAATCATCCAGAGTAGATAGCACCTCCTTAAGTAATGCGCGGAGATGCTCTGATTTAAATATAAATGTCACAACATCAGGTTCTGCCTGCTAAGAAATTCTTCCTGTATCAGAAATTTCTCCATCTGACAAACCCTCCCTCACTGCCACTTCAGACTGGTGTGAGGGTATGACAGAAAAATTATCATCAGCGCCTTCCTGCTCTACAGTGTTTAAAACAGAGCAATCGCGCTTTCTCTGAAATGCTGGCATTTTGGATAAAATATTAGCTATGGAGTTACCCATTACTGCCGTCAATTGTTGCATAGTAACAAGCATTGGCGCGCTAGAAGTACTAGGGGTCGCCTGCGCGGGCATAACTGGTATAGACACAGAAGGAGAAGATGTAGAACTCTCTCTACTTCCTTCATCTGAGGAATCATCCTGGGCAACCTTACTATTTGTGACAATACTGTCCTTACTGTGTTTGGACGCTATGGCACAATTATCACATATATTTGAAGGGGGAACAACATTGGCTTCCATACATATAGAACATGATCTATCTGAAGGTACAGACATGTTAAACAGGCTTAAACTGGTTAATAAAGTACAAAAACCGTTTTAAAACAAAACCGTTACTGTCTCTTTAAATGTTAAACAGGGCACACTTTATTACTGAATATGTGAAAAACTATGAAGGAATTATCCAATCTTTACCAAATTTTCACCACAGTGTCTTAATGCATTCAAAGTATTGCACCCCAATTTTCAAGCTGTTAACCCTTAAAATGTGGAAACCGAAGCCGTTTGCAATTTTAACCCCACTACAGTCCCAGCCACAGCCTTTGTTGTGACTTTAACTATCCCAGGGGGGTATTTCAAGCCTTCTAGGAACATTTTCAGTGGACACCAGACCCTCTCACATGCATCTGCATGCACTGTACTTAAAAGAAACTGCGCAATAATGGCGCGAAAATGAGGCTCTGCCTAATACAGTGAAAGGCCCTTCCTGACTGGGAAGGTGTCTTAACTAGTGCCTGGCGATAAAAAACGTTCCCCAAATAATAAAAGTGTGAAATCCACTTCAAACTTTAAATAAAAACTTAAATAAACAATCGATTTAGCCCTTAAGAGTGTCCACCAGTTAATAGCCCATAATAAGCCCTTTATTCTTTCTAAGTCTAAGAAAATGGCTTACCGATCCCCATGAGGGAAAATGACAGCCTTCCAGCATTACACAGTCTTGTTAGAAAAATGGCTAGTCATACCTTGAGCAGAAAAGTCTGCAAACTGTTCCCCCCAACTGAAGTTCTCTCAGCTCAACAGTCCTGCGTGGGAACAGCAATTGATTTTAGTTACTGCTGCTAAAATCATACTCCTCTTTAAAACAGAACTCTTCATCTCTTTCTGTTTCAGAGTAAATAGTACATAGCAGTACTATTTCAAAATAACAAACTCTTGATAGAAGAAATAAAAAACTACAACTAACACCACAAACTCCTCACCATTCCCCGTGGAGATGCTACTTGTTCAGAGCGGCAAGGAGAATGACTGGGGAGCGGAGCCGGAGGGGGAGCTGTGTGGACAGCTCTTGCTGTGTGCTCTCCTTGCCTTTCCCTGTGGGGGAGGAGAATATCCCACAAGTAATGGATGACGCCGTGGACCGGACACACCAATGCTGGAGAAACAAAAACGTTTTTTACTATCAGTGTCACCAGTAAATAATGAGCCCTTTATGCAAGCTGGGATTCCTACTAAGTGTCTGAATACAGCTTACCCTACCCTCATGGGGATATTGCCAGCCTTTTCTAGAAATAACACTGTCTGTCTAGAAAAAAATATAGACTGAACATACCTCAATGCAGTTTAGTCTGCAAACCGTTCCCCCAACTGAAGTTTTTCTGTACTCTTCAGCCCTTGTGAGAACAGCAGTGGATCTTAGTTACAAAATGCTAAGATCATCATCCTCCTTGCAGAAATCTTCATCCCTTTTCGGCCAGAGAGTAAATAGTACACACCGGTACCATTTAAAATAAACTTTTGCTTGAGAAAATAAAAACTAACATTTTTGTCACCACACTCACTTTACCCTTCCTAGTACTTTAGAGTAGGCAAAGAGAATGACTGGGGGGTGGAGCTAATGGAGGAGCTATATAGACAGCTCTGCTGTGGGTGCTCTGTTTGCGACTTCCTGTAAGGAAGGAGAATATCCCACAAGTATGGATGAATCCGTGGACTCGATACATCTTGCAAGAGAAATAAAGATTCTGTCCAAAGGCAATATAAGAGGAGGCAAATGACAAGTCCCTGTGATTACTATGGAAGGTCTGCAACAAAATTTACCATGAGGTGAAAAAGAGAACCATTAACCATACCCTATATACATCCCTCTGATAAACACTGTACTCTGAGGGGGAAACCCGCCTCAACATAGACTGAAAGCCTCTCTCACTGAAGTATCATATGCACATCTTCATTCTTCACCTTCCTACAGCGAAGGCAAAGACAAGACTAAGGTATTTATGAGGTGTGGGGGTTTATAGAGCTCTTGGGTTTTGTGAATCTTTGCCTCCTCTTAGTGGTAGGGAAATCCCAGGAGTAATGGATCATGGACTCCCAGTATGAAATAAATATAAATTTGAGTCTTATGGGGAGAACTAAAAATGTATAAAAAATATATTTTCCTATCAAGATTATTTTATCTTTACAAATGTTTCCGTTTTATTAAATAAAAAAAGATTAATCTAATCATTTAAAATCTGTATTTGGAAAAATAAAAACCACAGAATCAGCTTTATTAAAATTACAAACACCTTTTTTTCGTATGGTGGATTAGGCTTACCGAACATTTTACAAATGGGCAATTTTGATGTAATTTAATTTTAAATGGACTTCAGGTGAAGAAAAAATAACTTGACAATTACTAGAACAAAATGTAATAGTTCCTTTATCAGTAGCCTTGTCTTCCATGTGTTAGTAAATATGAAATGCCACAGAACTTAAAGGGATACTAAACCCACATTTTAAATTGCCATAAAACATGTTGAAATCTGTGCATATCCTAAAAGGGCTAATTAAGTAAAACATTTTTGCATAGAAAAATGTTTAAAAATTGCTGGCAAGTATTTTAAAATAATTTTTTGAAATATGTAAAATTACTTACATAGCCATGCTGTCTGGAGTAGTCTGATCTACCCCCCTTATCAGTGTTTAGCATCAGAAACACAGGCATTGTGTTCACAGCAGCTTATTTGCTTCTAGGCATGCTCTAGCAGATGAGTGTGCAAATCTGCATTTTACCGAATCAAAGATAGATATAAATGCAGCCATAGAAGGAATTGTGGGGGTGGGGGGAAGAGTTAGAGCTGTACAATTTGGAAACTTAAAAGAAAGGGTGAATAGTGATGCACTGCAGTATAAATTTGCAGGTAAAGTAATTAAAGTAAATATTATATGTTGTCTCTATCCCAACTTGTTTTATGTCCCTTTAAGCAATGTTCTAATTTACTCCTATTATCATTTTTTCTTCGTTCTCTTGGTATCTTTATTTGAAAAGCAGGAATGTAAGCTTAGCAGCAGGCCAATTTTTGGTTCAGCACCTGGGTAGCGCTTGCCGATTGGTGACTAAATTTAGTTTTTTTTTTTTTTAAAATTTTTAAGGAAACCTGTTTATTTTTTCTCTTATGTTCTGTTTATTAGGAAGCTACCATTCAGGCCCTACTGTTACGGATTTCATATGATTAATTACCCAAAAAGTTGTATTTGTTGTTTTTTGACTACATGGAGACTACATACACATTCATTAATGGGCATTGACTAGTAACAAAGTTTCTCAACGGGACATAAAACAATATTTTTTGCATGATTCAGAAAGAACAACTTTCCAATTTACTTTTATTATCCCATTTGCTTCATTCTCTTAGTATCCTTTGCTGAATGAGCAGCTATGGACTACTGGGAGCTAGCTGAACACATCAGGTGAGCCAATGACAAGAGGCATTTGCAGCCACCAATCAGCAGCTAGCTCCCAATACTGTATTGCTGCTCCTGAGAATGGAGCAAATTTTAATTTCTTTTTTTTTTTTTTTCAAATTGCATGCCCTATCTGAATAGTGAAAGTTTATTTTTTACTTTACTGTGCCTTTAAATCTAGTTTTCTCTTGGTGACCTCATATTCAGGTACTTTTGGGGTCAGAATTAAAAATACAAATATGAAGTATGGGTAAGAGCAAAATGACACTCAATATGCAATTCCTTCCAAATAAATACTGCCGGTGATAATGCAAAAACATAAAATTTATCAAATTTAATAAAGGTGTGCAAGGAAGAGATCTTGCAAAACAATTCTGAGTAACCATAATACTGTATTCAGGAAGAAGCAATAGCTCTATTAAAAGAGATCTTCACCTTGGAAGCTGGTGATTTTTTCAACTAAAATGCTAAGAAGATCACAAAGCAAGAGCCAAAAGGCACAAGATGCAGTAAAAGTTTTGCTTTTGAACCTATGCTGGGAATGAAATCAATTGCCAAAAAATATAATTAGACTTCTAGACATACTTAATGGCTCCTCACCTGCTAGACAGACCATGTTCTACTGGGGAGAAGAGTAATTGGTCATAGTAGGAAGACAATCCCTTTAAGAGGGACCAGGACATGAAACCCAACATAAAAAAAAAATCTATTTCCTCCTCCATACAAACGTAATGTAACCACAAAGCAGGTACCTTTGCTGCCTAGTTAAAGACAGAAGAGAGTGGGGACTATGGAGTGCTACACAAGCCCATAGCCAAGATGAAGAAATTACATTTCTAATAAATACAAACCTGGAGGATTTTATGATGGTTCTGACATTTGCTTAGCTATGGACATTTCCTCAATGATTGTTTCACCTGTCAGAACTTTCCTGCAGAACATTTTGTATAACATTATTAGTATTTGTTTCAAAGTCTTGTTTTTCCAAAGGTAATCCTCATAATATATGTACCCTCAAAACCAACTCTTACATGCTACTGCTACTAAGAGGTGTTTGATAAAGATATTCCTTTGTATATTGTGGTTCTCATATAGATATCAGACTCTGGGTCTCTAAGAATACATCACTTCCTCAATTACTATAATGCAATCCATTTTCCCATAAGATGAATTAAGCTACTATCTGTTGGCATAAAACATATTTGTAAGCCAAAAAGTAAGAAATCTACATACAGAAAAAGATTCTCAAAACGAAATACAAGTATAAAGTAAGATTATACTGTAGCAAGGTTTCCACAATTACTTAACTATATACTTTTTAATAGAACACTCACCCTCAGATGTTAGAAAACACCATAGACATTAAAAATACTTACCATGCACCTCAATATAGTCGACAATATGGCGAACTATTAAAGGGACTTCATGATCTGGTTGTCCTTCTTGCTGCAGCTCATCAAGCGCAATTCCAAATATTTTGTTAGCAATAATGTTGCAGTTTCCCAAGGAAGATGAGCTTTTCCTCATATCTTTTAATGCCAGGAATTATAGCAGTCTTTCCTGTTATTTGATAGCAAAAGTAAGAAGACAAAATTCCCAAATTACTTTTTGAAGATTTTTAGAGTTTAATTGTATTTCCCCAACAGAAGCCAAAGTTACAGTTGAAAACATTATTCTTTTAGAGCATTGCAAAAATTGCTATAGTCAATATGCAGTTTAGATTCATGTAAAGAGGGTAAGTGTAATGTGATTATTTTTGCTTTATAACAATACATGATTACTATTATTTAAGCAACTGAACAAGATTCAGGTTCAGGTAAACGTTTTAATAACCAGCACAGCACCTTTACAGTAAAGGTAAAGTAAACACCTTGTAATTACAAGACATTTCTGTTGTGTTGCTATAGAATAACAGATCTGCTAAGTCTCAAAGGTTTTAACAACTGCATTTTTTTTAATAGCCAAACTCCACCTACAACTTGAATTATTTGGAGGAGCCAATCTGAGCTTTAGTATGCAGAGCTAAGTTACATAAAAATAGGGCAAAATAAATAATGAAAGTATACTGCAAAATTGTTTCATTATGCAAATGAAAGTGCTGTGTGGTTAACTGTCCCTTGAAGAAATGTGCTAAAGAAATATATATTTTTAAAAATGATCTCTCCAAACAGAATGCTATGGTACTAAACTCACAGACACAGTCATACACCTGGCTTGCTCCTGTGCCATTCCCAGAAAAGAATGTGTGTATTCTTCAGTCAACAGTGTATGACTTAAAGTGAAAGTCAATCCTAGCGTTGTACAAACGCTAGGATTGACTATTGAAACAAATAAAAGGGGACTTTCTTTCATGAAGTATAAGATACTATATGTAGAAAGCTCCTTTATTTGTTTCAATCGATCGCCGTTCTTAGCTGCTTCGGCAGCCCACGGATAAAAAAAAATTTTGCTAGTAGGTGACGTTTTCACCTTTTAGCCAATAGCCGTGCGGTAAATACGGTTTGGCGCCCATGGGAGCCGGATTTACCGCATGGCTGAAATCTTTTAGGTGGAGGAAGGAAAACAAAAAAAACTAAAATAATGTGGTTGCATAAGTGTGCCCACCCTCTTATAACTGGGGATGTATCTGTGTTCAGAATTAAGCAATCACATTCAAAATCATGTTAAATAGGAGTCAGCCTACACCTGCCATCATTTAAAGTGCCTCTGAATAACCCCAAATAAAGTTCAGCTGCTCTAGTTGGTCTTTCCTGAAATTTTCTTAGTCGCATCCCACAGCAAAAGCCATGGTCCACAGAGAGCTTCCAAAGCATCAGAGGGATCTCATTGTTAAAAGGTATCAGTCAGGAGAAGGGTACAAAAGAATTTCCAAGGCATTAGATATACCATGGAACACAGTGAAGACAGTCATCATCAAGTGGAGAAAATATGGTGCAACAGTGACATTACCAAGAACTGGACGTCCCTCCAAAATTGATGAAAAGACGAGAAGAAAACTGGTCTGGGAGGCTACCAAGAGGCCTACAGCAACATTAAAGGAGCTGCAGGAATATCTGGCAAGTACTGGCTGTGTGGTACATGTGACAATCTCACGTATTCTTCATATGTTTAGGCTATGGGGTAGAGTGGCAAGACAAAAGCCTTTTCTTACGAAGAAAAACATCTAAGCCCGGCTACATTTTGCAAAAACACATCTGAAGTCTCCCAAAAGCATGTGGGAAAAGGTGTTATGGTCTGATGAAACCAAAAGATATGTTTGGCGCAAAAACAACACTGCACATCCCCAAAAGAACACCATACCCACAGTGAAGCATGGTGGTGGCAGCATCATGATTTCGAACTGTTTTTCTTCAGCTGGAACTGGGGCCTTAGTTAAGCTAGAGGGAATTATGAACAGTTCCAAATAGAAGTCAATATTGGCACCTTCAGGCTTCTGCTAGAAAGCTGAACATGAAGAGGAACTTCATCTTTCAGCATGACAACGACCCAAAGCATACATCCAAATCAACAAAGGAATGCCTTCACCAGAAGAAGATTAAAGTTTTGGAATGGCCCAGCCAGAGCCCAGACCTGAATCCAATTGAAAATCTGTGGGGTGATCTGAAGAGGGCTGTGCACAGGAGATGCCTTCGCAATCTGACAGATTTGGAGTGTTTTTGCAAAGAAGAGTGGTCAAATCTTGCCAAGTCAAAATGTGCCATGCTGATAGACTCATACCCAAAAAGACTGAGTGCTGTAATAAAATCAAAAGGTGCTTCAACAAAGAATTATTTTAAGGGTGTGCACACTTATGCAACCATATTATTTTATTTTTATATTATTTCTTCCCTCTACCTAAAACATTTCAGTTTGTTTTTCAATTGAGTTGTACAGTTTATAGGTCACATTAAAGGTGGAAAAAGTTCTGAAATGATTTATCTTTGTCTCATTTTTTTACATCACAGAAACCTGACATTTTAACAGGGGTGTGTAGACTTTTTATATCCCCTCTATATATACAGTATATATATATATATATATATATATATATATATATATATATATATATATATATATATATATATATATATTAACTTCAAACATTAAGTATAAGAGAGGGGCCACAGTATAAATACTCATAGCAGTATAATATAGATAAAGAAGAAGTTGCTTCTTTATCTATATTATACTGCTATGAGTATTTTATTGAGTAGGTATTTTCCACTGCAGTGGTAGATTTGAATGCTTACTAGTTTAATCAAGTGCAATGATGCCTGATCAGTGATGTTTGTTCATTGTAAATAAACTGTTGCATTTTCTAAACCTGCGTGTATCCGTTTGTTTGGTTCTTTGAAGGATCTCTGGCAAAACTTTAATTTTGATACAGAGAATACTCTTCTGTGTGCTGTAAACCCCCGCCTATTCACAATATCTCATATAGCTTTACTGTGGCCCCTCTCTTATACGTAATGATTGAAGTTAATTAATATTTTGGGGGTCTGCACCAGATCTAGTAATGGTTGAAGTCCGCCTAGATTATTCTTAGTTTTTACCCAGGTAATAAATAATTTTCCTATCCTGTAATCAGGAAGGTTTGGGTGATTCTCTCCCAGCAATCTTCTGTATTACACACACATATATATATATATATATATATATATATATATATATATATATATATATAATGTACAGAAAATTATATAATGTAGAGAAAATAACTTGTGTAAACCATTTACAAATCTAGACAAGTCAGAAGACTTGCTTTTCACACAGAAACTCTCCGATTACACTCTTTCCAATGCAGCAGAGGATTCTTGGTAAGACATGCAAATGAGGGTCACAATGACTCACCTTTTTACTTTTAGCCTGCTTTTTAAGACAGACTTCCCTTTACGCCATAGCATCGCCGCATTACACAGCTTTTACGCTTAGCTAGGGTTAGTACAGTGATTCAGAACCAATCCCAGGACAGCTGTTTCGTGGTTATTGCCACTCATCAGCTGAGAGTAGATTGAATCACTGCTTGGTAAAGTTCACTCTCACAGAAAAACCTCTCTTAGCTAGGACTAAGCGTTTAATCACCACGCAGTCAGCCTCAGAGAATCTAGTCTTTGATGAACAAAATGACCCTGTTCCAGCAGATCCCTGTGACAAGGTAACCTCCATGGAGGAGATGAAGACATCCCCACCAGGTACGCAAACCACATCCTTTGCGGCCACGATGGAGCAAATAGTATTGCCGAAGCTTGCTCCTGTTTGATGTGGGCCACTACCCGAGTAAGAAGTGGTAACGGTGGAAAAATGTAAACTAGATTGAACCTCCAAGGCACTGCTAATGCATCTATTAGCTCCGTCTGAGGATCCCTGGACCGTGACCCGTATCTGGGTAGCTTGGAATTGAGCCGGGACGCTATGAGATCTATCTCCTATTCTGTTGCAAATCTTTGCAAATACCTCGGGATGGAGAGACCATTCCCCCAGACGAAAGGATTGTCTGCAGAGGAAATCCGCTTGCCAGTTGTCCACACCTGGAATGTGGATCACTGACAGCGAGCAGTTCTGAGATACTTCCCTCATTGCTAGGGAGCTCCTCGTTCCTCCCTGATGGTTGATGTAAGCCACCGAGGTTATGTTGTCTGATTGGAATCTGATAAATTGGGACAAATCCAGAAGAGGCCAAGCCTTCAGAGAATTGAAGATCGCCCGAAGTTTCAAAATGTTGATCGGGAAGAGAGATTCCTCTTGCGTCCACAGGCCCTGTGCCTTCCTGGCACCCCAAACAGCTTTCCATCCTGATAGACTTGCGTCCGTAGTCACAATCTCCCAGGATGGTCTCAAGAAGGATGTCGCTTGGGACAGGTGATCTGGACAGAGCCACCAAAAGAGCAATTCTCTCGACCGGTTGTCCAGAGAAATCTGTTGCGACAAATCCGAGTGGTTGCCGTTCTACTGATTCAGCATGCACAGGTCTGAGATGTTTATGCTGGACACCATGAGCCCAATTACCTCCATACACTGGGCCAAAGAGGGCCTTAAGGAGGTCTGTAGGGCAAGACAATTGGAAGTTATTGTGTAACGTCTCTGGTCTGTAAGAGATATCCTCATGGATATGGAATCTAGTATCGTACCCAGGAATTCCACCCTGGTACTGGAAACTCTTTTCTAAGTTTATCTTCCATCCATGAGATCAAAGAAGAAGTAGAAGAGCTTTGAATGGTCCACTGCCAGCCAACAGGATGGTGTCTTAACCAGGATGTGATCCAAGTATGGCGCTACTGCTATACCTCTGGTTTTAGCCACTGTGAGGAGGGCCTCCAGAACCTTGGTAAAGATTCTTAGGTCTTGGGGTAGTAGCTAGACCAAATGGAAGTGCTACAACGTGGAAATGCTGGTCCAGGAAAGCAAATCTTAGGAACTTGAAGTATTCCTTGTGGATTGGAATGTGAAGGTAAGCATCCTTCAAGTCTATCGTAGTCATGAACAGTCTTTCTTGAACTAAAAGCAGAATGGACCTTAAACGATGGGACCGACAGGAACTTTTAAGCACTCTAGGTCCAGAATCGGGCGAAAAGTTCTCTCCTCCTTTGGGATCACAAAAAGCTTTGAATAGAACCCTAGACCTCTCTTTGCTAGAGGTACCGGTACAATGACTCCCAGGGAGGAGAGATCCATCACGCACCCTAGAAAAGCCTCTAGTTTTTCTGGTCTTGAAGACAGGTTTGACAAGAGGAATCTGCCCCTGGGTGGATGAGATTTGAAACCTATTCTGTATCCTTGGGTGATGACCTCCAGGACCCAAGGGTCTTGCACGTCTCCCAGCCAAGCCTCCAAAAAGAGATAGTCTGCCCCCCAACACGATCCAGAGATGGATCGGTGGGCCGCCCCTTCATGCCGACTTTGCTTCGGCGGGCTTCTTCTTCTGCTTGGATTTATTCCAAGACTGAGTCGGTTTCCAAGTTCCCTTGGACTGTTCAGGCTTCGCGGAGGGCTGTTGGTGTTGGGATTTATCCGAACGAAAGGAACGAAAATTAGGACCTTGTCCTTTAGGTTCATTTTTCTTACCCTGCGGTAAAAAGGCACCTTTGCCTCCAGTGACCGTGGATATGATTGAGTCCAGGCCTGGAACAAAAATAATCTTCCCCTTAAATGGAAGGGAAAGATGTCTAGAATTAGAAGTCATGTCCGCAGACCAAGACTTCAGCCAGAGTTAAGCGGGATAGTAGTGCGTTTAATAAGCATGGAGATAGCGCCATCCACCTTAGGGACGGAACCCCACAACTCCAATTGAGAGTCCGGAACCAGGAATAATTTCATAAAAAGAAGGGGAAAAAGAAGAACCAAGTCTTTTCCATTCATTCTAAATGATATTCGCCATCTTAACGGGAAAGTCTGTGGTACAACCCTGTCCTCGTAGACCGTATCTAGTTTAGGAATACAAGGTTCCTCAGGTAATTTAGGTTCTGAAACCTCTAAAGTAGTACAAACTTCCATCAACAGAAAGCGTAAGTGTTCAATCCTAAATCTAAAGTCTGGTTCCTCCACAGCTGGAGGCTTAGAGGCAGCAGATTCCGACCCAGAAAGAGCATCCTCTGAAGTATCAGAGGCATCTTCATCAGCGGATGATCTTGTATCAGATAAATCCAACAAGTTAGCAGATGACCCCTAGGAAGGATAGCAATATTTGACCTTTCGCTTGTGCTTAGCAGGGCGAGGTAAAGCACTGAAGGCCGTACACACTGCCGTTTGTAGCTGTTCAGTAAAGACTGGCGGTAAGAGGGCCCATTCAGAAGGAGGATTAGCAGTGCAATGGGAAGCTGCATGTGTAATAGGAGATGACTGTAGGGAACGCACCTCATGGGACGGAGACTCCTTAGAGGTGGACGGCTCAGTGGTACTAAACATCTTAGTTTTCTTAGATATAATTACTTTATCAAGGTATGTGGAACATAATTGAGCAGGCGGATATACCGTAACCTTCTCACAATATAGACAGGTATAAGACTTAGGAAAAGAGGGAGTACCCTCTAATATATCAGAGTCCTCCATAGCTTGCGCTTGTAAGCCTATGGCTGGAGCACTCATTACCTCCTATGACCCAGGCCCCACAGAGAAACCGCTTCGTCTCCTGTAAACCACACGGTCAGGAAAGAGGAAATCAGTGTGACCATCCCAAGTCACGTGGTGCAACATGCAGGACCGCCCCTGCTACAGGAAAAAGTGCGCCAAGCCTAACAGGCTGCGCAGCTATCCAAAATGAAAGTAAAACCTGAATGTTCCAACATCTACCCAAGCCTCATCTCACACATGTTGCAGCATAAAACATAATAAAATAAATTATGCGTAAAATCCCCTTCAAGAGATATGAACCCTTGATTCCATACAGATAAAAGGAGTCACACTGTGACCCTATCTTCTTGTGTTATCATATGCGTATAAAAACTTATTATGCTTACCAGATAATTTTCTTTTCTTCTGACAGGGAGAGTCCACAGCTGCATTAATTACTTTTGGGAAATACAGAACCTGGCCACCAGGAGGAGGCAAAGACACCCCAGCCAAATACTTAAATACCTCCCCTACTTCCCTCATCCCCCAGACATTCTGCCAAGGGAACAAGGAACAGTAGGAGAAATATCAGGGTGAAAAAATGTGTCAGTAGAAAAAAAAAAGTTAAGGCCGCCCAATGGAAAAAACACGGGCGGGAAGCTGTGGACTCTCCCAGTCAGAAGAAACTTATCTGGTGAACATAATTTAAGTTTTTCTTCTTAAATGGGGAGAGTCCACAGCTGCATTCATTACTTTTGAGAAATCAATACCCAAGCTATAGAGGACACTGAATGCAGGAACAAAAAAGGCGGCCCATTCTGAGGGCACCACAGCCTGATATAACCCAAACTGCCGATAACAAAAACTGCGTCAACAGACACAGAAAGCACAAAAAAAAGAAGAGGACCAAGTAATTACCCATCAGTCAGAACCATAAAGAGCCTTGCTAGAGACCACTCAGATCCCTAGACTCCACTGAGCACAAAACCTCTCAGGATACAAAAGTCCCGCTGACTTGAAGCCCGCCAAGGAAAAAACTTTACCCTGGGGGACCCAAAATTCCCTCACAATCTTCCAGAAGAAGGAAGTCCAAAAGGACGGTCAAAAAAAAAAAAATCAAGGGCACACAAAGGAAGAAGCCCCTAGCATAACTCAAAAGGATCGAACTACAAAAGCTGTAATAGGACAAAAGTCACGTAGAAAATACTCTACCGACAGAGGAGAGCAACGGAAGAAAAGTCCCAGACCACCTCCTACATGAATCCCCAGGAAAAATGTAAAGTCATAACCAGAACCGAAATCCCCGAAGGACAAAAAGTAGAACCATCTACCTTACCACAGAGTGCTATCCAGCACTAAAAACTTAACACCCCAGGGTCAAAAAAAAAAACGGAGGTAGAACAGACAAAACAGATAGGAATATCCGTTTACGCCCCAGTCAAAAGCCACAGGCTTCCATCTGATAGGCGGTCCAACTAAGCGTCAAGCCTACAAAAACTAGACAGCAAGGTAGTTAGGAAATTCATACCAGAACCATCCTGGGAGAGAAAAACTCTGTGCGGATCAACTCCCCCCCTACCAGAACATAGGGAAGGGAGGACCGCACCCTGACAAAAAATAAAAAAACAGCAACTCGCAGAGGGAAGGTACCACCGCGAGGCCTCCCACGTAAGGAAGGAGCACCTCATGATACGCGGCCGATGCTCAACAGAACAGTCTGAATTAATGACCCCTACTCTGAGAAAACAGTCCCAGCACCGACATCACTGGTAAAGTCCAAAGGACAAGGGAGAACAAAAATTCCCAGAGATCAGCAACGAATCTCCAGTCATGAGATCCCTAGGAAAGGAAAGAGGAACGAACCCCGAGAGAGACTAGCTCGGGTTCCAAAATACTTACCACATTTCCCTTCAGAATCGGAGGGGAAGGTACACTCAACCAAGAGAGACCCTCAATTAACAACTATCAGAATGGTATGCAAAATTAAAATCCAACCTACCAGGTGGACACAAACTCATGACGTCCTGCAGGCAAAGCAGGGAAGCAAACCCCACTGAACTCCGGGATCAGAGGAGGAAACAACCTCCGGAGTAGCCAACAGGATAGATGCAGTAGATCAGATTCTCCCAAATAGAAGGAAATCAAAGATCTAACAGCTTGCTAGCCCACACGCAAGGCGCAAAAATCTGCAATGGACTTCAAACTGCAAATCCGCTTGCTAGACAGCTAAGGTAACCCTCCGGCCACTAAAGCAAACTCAGTAGAAAAATTCCCATTTATCCGGAAGGACTAAAAAGAAGCCGCCACTAGGAACAAGGAGATATTCCCAGGATCGGGAACCCCAACCTGCTTTCTTAACCAGCCAGATCCAACATCTATGAGATCTGGAAACAGAGTAACCAAAATGCCCAGACAAAGAAAAGGACTAGGTTAAAAGACCAGACACCCGGACCCAAACTAATAACCCTTGAGGAACATCCACAAGAGTACTCCATCTGAAGATGACCTTGTATCAATGTTGATGCAATCACAGCCATGCCCTGAAGCACTGATCTCCCATGTAAGTATCCAGAGACTAAAATCATCCCCAACAGGCCTCTCGGATCCACACCCACCAAATAAGACGAAGCCAGGACCCAAAAGAGATCAGAACTCAAACTAGAAAGTAATCTCTGTATGAGAGAATATAAAAGTTTCTAAAGATCCACTCTGGATCAATCTCCGGTGGCCCCTACGGCTCAAGGAATTGATGAATGAACGAGCATCCTAAAAAGACATAGCAGGCGACGGAACCAAACAAATCGCCTAAGCAGGGACAACCGTATCTAGGTAAAAGAGACAACATACATTCCCCAGATCAAAAAAAAATATAGGATCAGAAAAGGATATAGTAAGAAAGCGGACCCTAAGGACCAGATTTACTCATCAAGCGACAGGAAGACTGACCCCCAAGGAAAGGGTAAACAAGTACACAACCAGCCTCGACCATAAGGAAGAGGCCATGTCGAAAGATCGGGACTAACCAGGACAATACTATCCGGAATGAAGTACCATAAAGGAGAAGATCTCTTATGGAGTCATCTGAACCCCCCGTCCACTAACGAAGGAGATAAACAAAAGACCTCAGGAAACCTCAAGTATACTGTCATAGCAGAACCCGTAATCAGCGCTAACCCTACTAGTTATGCAGGGGCAGAACACCTAGGACTGAGTACATCAAATATCGGACGCCCCAACCGGATGAATAAATTAGGACCAGCCTAAAATCTAGGATAGAAGGGCCTTCATAACTAAACAAGAAGTAAGCAAACTCAGTACCCAAACAGGACCAGCCCATTGTCAAAGGCACAACGTGTCTCAAATGGGCCCCAAGGTACAGATATAACTAGTACACAACCAGGACTAGCCTGATATACAGGGTGTGACCGAACTGTACAAGGCCACTGAAGGTCTAAGGCTAGACTAAATTAACAGACAAACAGTAGACATGTAGGCTCTGAGACCTAAACTATTTTTTTTTTATAACTCCCACGGAAGTATAGCTATCGTGACCACAAAATCGCCAGCATCAAATCCCAGAGAAGAAAAAGTTTTCCAAAAAGAAATAAAATACATGCTACCGGTTAAAAATAAAGGAAGGCAGCACCCGCAGGTGAATGCCCAGAAAGAATGGTCACACTAACAAGACCAGCCACTCAGAGAACCGATTCCTCCAAAAGCTCAGAACTGGGAATGAGTTACACAAAAAAAAAGTAGACGACAAGTAGAATGATCTTCATCCCTCCACTCATCTAACACTGCTTGCCGCCTGGAGCAGAAGACTAAGGAACCAACGACTCATCAGAATTGGGCTCCTCTAACGCTGCCAACACATGCCAGTCTAAATCTAAAGACAAGACTCACCTCTGCCGGGGGCATCTGACGACCATGGCCCGAAGGCTGTACCCCTGAAGCCTCAGGGGACACCGCTTCCCCAGAGGGCTGAACAAATACAGGTGTTCCCACGCCTGATGGGCCCTGGTTAAGAGAACACGGACAAGATCTTCCCGGAAGATGTAAATGCGCCAACGCCATAGATATGGCCATGAGGAACCGTGCAGTAACCTCTGGAGGAAAAAACATAATTTATGCTTACCTGATAAATGTATTTCTCTTGTAGTGTATCCAGTCCACGGATCATCCATTACTTATGGAATATATTCTCCTTCCCAACAGGAAGTTGCAAGAGTCCACCCACAGCAAAGCTGCTATATAGCTCCTCCCCTAACTGCCATATTCAGTCATTCGACCAAAAACATGCAGAGAAAGGAAAAACCATAGGGTGCAGTGGTGATTGTAGTTCAAATGAAAAAATTACCTGCCTTAAAGTGACAGGGCGGGCCGTGGACTGGATACACTGCAAGAGAAATAAATTTATCAGGTAAGCATAAATTATGTTTTCTCTTGTTAAGTGTATCCAGTCCACGGATCATCCATTACTTATGGAATACCAATACCAAAGCTAAAGTACACGGATGATGGGAGGGACAAGGCAGGTACTTAAACGGAAGTTACCACTGCCTGTAAAAAAAAACCCTTTCTCCCAAAAATAGCCTCCGAAGAAGCAAGGTATCAAATTTGTTAAATTTGAAAAAGTATGAAGCGCAAACCAAGACTCCGTCTTGTAAATCTGTTCAACAGAAGCCACATTTAAAAAAGGCCCAAGTGAAAACCACAGCTCTAGTAGAATGAGCTGCAATCCCTTCAGGAGGCTGCTGTCCAGCAGTCTCATAAGCTAAATGAATTATGCTTTTTAACCAAAAAGACAGAGGCTGCTGAAGTCTTTTGACCTCTCCTCTGTCCAGAATAGACAACAAACAAGGTGAACGTTTGATGAAAACTGTAGTAGCTTGTAAGTAAAACTTTAAAGCACAAACCACGTCCAATATTATATAATAGACATTCCTTCTTTGAGGAAGGATTAGGATACAAGCATGGAACAACTATCTCTTGAGTGATGTTCTTGTTAGATACCACCTTAGGAAAAAACCCAGGTTGGTACGCAGGACTACCTTATCCGTACGAAGGACCAGATAAGGAGAATCACATTGTAACACAGATAACTTGGAGACTCTACGAGTCGAGGAAATAGCTACCCAAAAGGAACTTTCCAAGATAAAGATTGATATCTATGGAACAAAAAAGGTTCAAACGGAACTTCTTGAAGAGCCTTAAGAACCAGGTTTAAGCTCCATGGTGGAGCAACAGTTTTAAACACAGGCTTGGATCTAACCAAAGCCTGACCAAATGCCTGAACGTCTAGAATAGCTGCCAGACGCTGGTGCAAAAAAATAGACAGAGTAAAATTCTGTCCCTTTTAAGGAATTAGCTGACAACCCTTTTCTCAAAAACATCTTGGAGAAAAGATAATATCCTGGGAATCCAGGCTTTACTCCATGAGTAACCCTTGGATTCATAACAATCAGATATTTACACCATATCTATGTTCAATTTTCCTAGAGAAAGGCTTTCATGTCTGTATTAAGGTATCAATGACTGACTCGGAGAAGCCATGCTTTGATAACATCAAGCGTTCAGTCTCCAGGCAGTCCATCTCAGATTGATTCTATTTAGATGGTTGAAAGGACCCTGAGGTAGAGGGACCTGTCTCAGAAGCAGAGACCGTGATGGAAAGGATGACATGTCCACCAGATCTGCATACCAGGTCCTGCGTGGCTACGCAGGCGCCATCAAAAACACCAAAGCCCTCTCCTGCTTGGTCTTGACCTCCGAAGGAAATCCCACTCCCCCGGAAGAAAAGTCTGACGACTTAGAAAATCCACCTCCCAGTTCTCAACACCTGGGATATGGATAGCTGATAGACAAGAGTGAGTCTCTGTCCAGTGAATTATTGTAAGACTTCTAACATCACTAGGGAACTTCTGTTCCCCCTTGATGGCTGATGTAAGCCACAGTCGTGTATATTGTCCGACTGAGTATGATGTACCTCAGAGTTGCTAACTGAGGCCAAGTCTGAAGAGCATGGAATATCACTCCCAGAATATTTATTAGAAGGAGGGTCTCCTCCTAAGTCCACTATCCCTGAGCCTTCAGTGAGTTCCAGACTGCATCCCAACCTAAAAGGCTGGCATCCATTGTAACAATTGTCCCATCTGACCTGCGGAAGGTCATACCCTTGGACAGATGGACCCGACATAGTCACCAGAGAAGAGAATCTCTGGTCTCTTGGTCCAGGTTCAACAGGGGGACAAATCTGTGTAATCCCCGTTCCTCTGACTGAGCATGCATAGTTGCAGCGGTCTGAAATGTAGACGTGCAAACGGTACTATGTCCCTTGCCGCTACCTATTAAGCCGATTTCATTCATGTACTGAGCCACCAAAGGGCGCGGATGGGATGAAAAACACGGCAGAAATTTAGAAACTTTGACAACCTGGACTCCGTCAGGTAAATTTTCATTTCTACAGAATCTATCAGAGTCCCTAGGAGGGAAAGCCTTGAGATTGGGAATAGAGAACTCTTTCCTTGTTCACTTTCCACCCATGTGATCTCAGAAATGCCAGTACTACGTCCGTATGAGACTTGGCAATTTGGATGTTTGACGCCTGTATCAGGATGTCGTCTAACTAAGGGGCCACTTCTATGCCCCGCGGCCTAAGGACCGCCAAAGCGACCCCAGAACCTCCATAAAGATTCTTGGGGCTGTAGATATCACAAAAGGAAAGAGCTACAAACTGGTAATGCCTGCCTAGAAAGGCAAACCTGAAAAACGAAGGTGATCTTTATGCATCACAATGTGAGGATAAGCATCCTTCAAATCCATTGTAGTCCTCTATTGACTCTCCTGGATCATAGTTAAGATTGTACGAATAGTTTCCATCTTAAATGACGGAATTCTGAGGAATTTGTTTAAGATCTTTAGATCCAAAATAGGTCTGAAGGTTCCCTCACCTTGGGAACCACAAACAGATTTGAGTAAAAACTCTGTCCCTGTTCCTCTCTTGGAACTGGATGGATCTCGTACACAATGTAAGAATGCCTCCTTCTTTATCTGGTTTGCAGATAATTGTGAAAGGCGAAATCTCCCCTTTTTTTTGGGGGGGGGGGGAATCTTTGAAATCCAGAAGATATCTCTGGGATATAAATTCCAATGCCTAGGGATCCTGGGCATCTCTTGCCCACGCCCTGGCGAAGAATGAAAGTCTGCCCCCTATAGGATCCGTTACCGGATAGGGGTCCGTTCCTTCATGCTGCCTTAGAGGCAGCAGCAGGCTCCTTGGCCTGCTTATCTTTGTTCCAGGTCCAATTGTCTCCAGACCGCCTTGGACTGAGCAAAAATTCCCTCTTGTTTTGCCTTAGAGGAAGTGGATGCCACACCTGCCCTGAAGTTTTAAAAGGCCTTTTTTGGCCCTTGATTCCTATCCTGAGGAAGGGCATGACCTTTTCCTCCAGTGATATAAGCAATAATCTCCTTCAAACCAGGCCCGAATAGGGTCTGCCCCTTGAAGGGAAGTTAAGTAGCTTATTTATTAAAGTCACGACAGCTGACCATGATATAAGCCATAGCGCTCTGCGCGCCAGTATAGTAAAAAACAGAATTCTTAGCCGTTAGTCTAGTCAAATGAACAAAGGCATCAGAAAACAAAGGAATTGGCTAGCATAAGCTTGTCAAATATATTCATCCAATGGAGTCGCTAACTGTAAAGCCTCATCAAGAGACTCAACCCAGAACGCTGCAGCAGCAGTGACAGAAGCAATGTATGCAAGGGGCTGCAGGATAAAACCCTGTTGAATAAACATTTTTTATCCATTGGATCTAAAAAGCACAACTGTCCTCGCCAGAGGTAGTGGTACGCTTAGCTAGAGTAGAAACTCTTCTCTCCACCTTAGGAACTGTCTGCCAGAAGTCCCGTGTGGTGGTAACTATTAGAAAACATTCTTCTAAAAAATAGGAGGGGAAGAGAACGGCACACCTGGTCTATCCCATTCCTTATTAAAAAAAATTTTTAGTAAACCTCTTTAGGTATTGGAAAAACATCAGTACACACCGGCACTGCATATTATTTATCCAGTCTACACAATTTCTCTGGCCCTGCGATTGTACACATTCATTCAGAGCAGCCAAAGCCTCCCTGAGCAACAAGTGGAGGCTCTCAAGCATAAATTTTAAATGTAGAAATATCAGAATCAGGTTAAATCATCTTCCCTGAGTCAAAAAAATCACCCACAGACTAAGCATATTGTGAGGTAGTATCATACATGGTTCTGTATGCTCTGTATCTACCCCCAGAGCTATCTGCTTTCCTTTAATTTCAGGTAGTCTGACTAATACTGCTGCCAGAGTATTATTCACCACCTTTACCATGTCTTGTAAAATAAACGCTATGGACGCCCTTGATGTACTTGGCGCCATTTGAGCGTGAGTCCCTGAAGCGGGAGTCGAAGGTTCTGACACGTGGGGAGAGTTAATCGGCATAACTTTCCCCTCGACAGAATCCCCTGGTAAAATAAACGCTATGGGTGCCCTTGATGTACTTGGCGCCATTTGAGCGTGAGTCCCTAAAGCGGGAGTCAAAAGGTCTGACACGTGGGGAGAGTTAGTCGGCATAACTACCCCCACGACAGAATCCTCTGGTGATAATGTTTTTAAAGACAAAAAATGATCTTTATTGTTTAACATGAAATCAGTACATCTGGTACACATTCTAAGATGGGGTTCCACCATGGCTTTTAAACATAATGAACACAGAGCTTCCTCTATGTCAGACATGTTAGAACAGACTAATAATGAGACTAATAAGCTTGGAAAACACTTTAAATCAAGTTAACAAGCAAATATATAAAACGTTACTGTGCCTTTAAGAGAAACAAATTTTGTCAAAATTTGAAAAACAGTGAAAAAAGGCAGTAAAACAAACGAAATTTTTACAGTACATGTAATAAGGTAACAGAGCATTGCACCCACTTGCAAATGGATGATTAACCCCTTAATGCAAAAAACAGATAAAAAAAACGATATAGACTTTTTTTTAAAAACAGACACAACAAAACTGCCACAGCAGAGCTGTGGATAACCTTCCCTATAAACGATTTTGGAAGTCTTTTTAGCCCTTTAGAAATGTCCTGTAGTATTCATGGGACTGCTGAGGGAATCTGGATAATTCATTTTGTAATTTTAACTGTACAAAAAAGCGCTAAATTAGGCCCCTCCCACTCATATTACAACAGTGGGAAGCTTCAGTTAACTGTTTCTATGCAAAATTTAAGCCAGCCATGTGGAAAAAACTTAGGCCCCAATAAGTTTTATCACCAAACATATGTTAAAAACGATTAAACATGCCAGCAAACGTTTTAAAACACATTTTTACAAGAGTATGTATCTCTATTAATAAGGCTGATACCAGTCGCTTTTACTGCATTTAAGGCTATACCAACATTACAGTGTTATCACCAATGTACGTTAAAAAACGATTAAACATGCCAGCAAACGTTTTAAAACACATTTTTATAAGAGTATGTATCTCTATTAATAAGCCTGATACCAGTCGCTATCGCTGCATTTAAGGCTTTACTTACATTACTTCGGTATCAGCAGTATTTTCTTAGTCAATTCCATTCCTAGAAAAATATTTTACTGCACATACCTTATCTGCAGGAAAACCTGCACGCCATTCCCCCTCTGAAGTACCTCACTCCTCAGAATGTGTGAGAACAGCAAATGGATCTCAGTTACGTCTGCTAAGATCATAGAAAAACGCAGGCAGATTCTTCTTCCAAATACTGCCTGAGAAAAACAGCACACTCCGGTGCCATTTAAAAATAACAAACTTTTGATTGAAGAATAAACTAAGTATAAATCACCACAGACTCTCACGACCTATCTATGTTGATGCTTGCAAGAGAATGACTGAATATAGCAGTTAGGGGAGGAGCTATATAGCAGCTTTGCTGTGGGTGGACTCTTGCAACTTCCTGTTGGGAAGGAGAATATATTCCATAAGTAATGGATGATCCGTGGACTGGATACACTTAACAAGAGAAAGCCACCTTCCGGAGAAGGGGTAACAGCATTTTGGACACCTGTCTGTGTAGCAACCGAGGGTTCTAGGGAACGTGCCTTGCGGGATATGGAATCCTCAGAGGCGGAAGGCTCAGCGGACTATAAGCTCTCCAAATTGGGAGAAAAGAGCACTCTAAAACGGCATACGGAACATAACTGATGGAGCTGAATCACCCAGGTCCCCACATATTAGTCACAAGAAGCAGAATCTGAATCAGAGACATCCGTCTCCACAAAATCTGAATCCTCCATAACTGGAATATTTGAAAATATGGACAAAAACAAACAAACGGCACCTTACACCCCCAATGGCTGGGGCACTCATCACATCCTATGACCCAGACATGTAGAGAAAACCAGACTCTCTCCGCCGCCATACAGTCAAGAATACGGAATGGAAAAAAAAAACGTGACCACGCCCGGTCACAAGGTGCACCATGTAGGCCAAAAAAAAAAGCGCCAATCCACAAGAACAGCACAGTTCAAAAGGCTGGTATGTTCCGTAATAGCCACAAGCCCAAACATCCCTACACATAAGCAGACAGAATCACATAACAAACATTAAAGTCCCCCACTGTTCAATAACCCCCCTCAGGAGATATTAACCCTTGATTCCATAAAGATAAAGGAGTACCACTGAGACCCTGTCTTCTTCATTTACATACATTCCCATGTTGAAAAGGAAAATGAAACAATCTTACAGGAATCTACGCCATGGAACAGTAACAAGTCCCTTCAAGTGTGACAGATAGTAGTGTTGCTTCTGACATGGACTTGAGTGAAGAAAGCAGGAAGCAAAACTCGTCAACGCTGATTGCTTATGGAGCTGTAAATATGAGTCGGGATGGTTTCGCAGAGAGACTCTCCCTGCATCTCCAGACTCTCACTTTCATCCATGCTCTCACTAAGAGGCTGACAAGACTACTTAAAACTCCAGTCCCATTTCGAAGAGTACAACCCTCCATAAGAGACCATCGTGAATCTTCTGACACTTCTCTGCCAACCTCCTGTGACGAAAGGCAAAGAATGACTGGGGGATGAGGGAAGTGGGGGAGGTATTTAAGCCTTTGGCTGGGGTGTCTTTGCCTCCTCCTGGTGGCCAGGTTCTGTATTTCTCAAAGAAATGAATGCAGCTGTGGACTCTCCCCATTTAAGAAGAAAAATGAAATGATCTTACCGGAATCTCTGCTGTGGAACAGACACACGGCCTCTCAAGTTTGACAGTCTTGTATAGCATCGCTCCTGACATGGACTTGAGTGATAGAAGCAGGCAGTGAAACTCGTCGACACTGATTGCTTTGGAGCTGTTAATGCGAGTCTGGATGGGTTCACAGAAAGACTCTCCCTGCATCGTCAGACCCTAACATTCGCCAATGCTCTCACTGAGAGGCTGACAAGACTACTTAAAACTCCAGTCCCATTCCAAAGGGTACTACCCTCCATAAGGAACTACTCAGTGACGAAAGGCAAATGTAATGCTCTAACTTACTGCCCCTTTAAGTATGGCCCTCCTCTTTCAGCCTATTTAAGCCAGCACTTCCTCTAACACTCTGCTTAGGTATCTTCAATTGCAGAGAGTTTCCTTCCTGTGCAACTTACTGTAGCCAATCAACTACAGACTGCTGTTGCTCCTCAGTCTGTATTAGCTGCTAACTTAAAGGAGCTGCAGCCTTTTTCACTGCTTCTGGATTCACTTTCAGTTTCTCTATAACAGCAGGACACTCCACACTGAAGCTGCATTGTTCCTCTCCTGCTGTCTGGAAAAGCCTTTAACCTTAACTACTGAATTACTGCTGGCAATCACTGCTCTTATGATCTCCTATACAGGACTGCATTCCTTCCATAAGATAAGTTGTTTCCCTTACAATCTATGCTTATGTGTGCTGCTCATTAACTCTCACAAAGTCTGTGCTTGCTATAATATGTAATACAACAAATCTTACTAGTTCTTTTTGCTAACAGCACACACACTAATCATCAACTTGTTATAACCTGTTGCTTAAATGGACTGAAATTAACAAACTTTGTCTCTAACTGTTATTGATGAACTACTAATCTAAAACAGAGATTGTTTGTTTATTTTTCCATTAATCTCAAGGCAGCCCCTGTGTTCAGATAATGTTTTCATCTACCCACAACATTAGTATCAGCTGCTAGCCAGCTAACCCTTAATTAACCAACTATTGTTAGCAGTCTTGTCTGTTCTCTCAGACTCTGACTGCTACTGATAGTTAAATCAAATTGCAGTTTCCTATGGTGTGGCCTCTTGTCAATGATTCCACTCTAACAACAACTGCTAACAAACTCTGATATGACAGAATACCTAAGCCTAAAATAATAAAAAAATATATATATATATATTTCTATATATATACATTGTGTAAAAAAAACAAAAAACTTTTGGATTGTGTTTTCTTAATTTATATTTAAGCAACATGGAACCTGCTGAAATGAACACACACATTCTGAATTTGACTCACACAGTTGACATACTTACCCAGGGCCTGCAGGGCCTACAACATGATTTTCAACATTTAAAAGCAACTCTTACTACATTAACCTCTACTCACAACATCCCAGAGGCCCCTGAACCCTCAATTAGCCCCCCAGATACATTCTCTGGGGACAGATCCCAATTTAAAGATTTTAAAATTGCATGTACTCTATTGTTTATGATGAAACCAAAAACTTACCATTCTGAGCACATTAAAGTTTGTACAGTCATATCATACCTACGTGGGGATGCCAGAACCTGGGCTAACGCCTTTATTGAAAACCAAGAGCCAATCCTAAATTCTTTGCAACAATTTTTCTCAGCAATGTCATCATTATACCTGGATATGGATAGTCAATTCACAGCAGAAACTGCTCTAAGGGCAGTCAAACAAGGGAAAAGACCCGTTGAAGATTATGTTATAGAATTTAAAAAATGGGCCCGTGACTCACAGTGGAATGACATTAGTCTGAGAAATCAGTTTAGACTTAACCTCTCTGAGAACCTCAAGGATGAACTCTCAAGGACAGAGCTACCCCCCACTCTTGAAGAACTTATTAAAACAGCTACCATCATCGATAGAAGACTCAGGGAAAGAAGAGCAGAACATTCCCATTTGGAACAGTCCTATAAGAGAAAGAGAAGACCACACCAGGATTCAACCCCTCAAGCCAATCCGCCTGTACCTATGGAAAAAAGTGTTATCCGTGGTCCTCTCACATCTGAAGAAAGGCGTAGGAGAAAGCTCCAAAACCTATGCCTATACTGTGCTGCAAGTGACCATGAACTCCGCTCATGCCCAGTCCTAAATAAAAAAACTATTGGTACCTGCCTCCATTCAGTATCTTGTTTCTCTACACACTCCCCACATTCTGCTTATTGTACACTTCCCGTGTCTGTACAGTGGGACAAAAAGCCGCTACATCTAGAAGCAATTATTGACTCTGGAGCCTCTGCTAACTTCATAGATTCATCTGTGTTACAAGTTAATGAAATTCCTTCTGTTAAGAAATCTACTCCTGTGTCTCTCAGAATCTTTGATGGCTCCCTTGTCCCTAATGGTCCTATTACACATAACACAATACCATTACAAATGTGCTCTACCTCTGGACATACTGAACATATAACTTTTGACGTTATCTCTTCGCCTTTTTACCCTTTAATTCTTGGTTTACCCTGGTTAAGACTACATTGCCCTTCCATATCTTGGGATAGCCTACATGTGAATTTTAACTCTGACTACTGCAGTAAAACCTGTCTACAGCACCACTTACTACTACAGCCTTCTACTAATGTATTACCTGAACAGTACCAAGATTTCCATGATGTGTTCAGTAAAAAGGAAGCTGAAAGCCTGCCTCCCCATCGTCCTTATGATTGCCCTATCGACCTATTACCCGGCTCTAGTGTTCCTTACGGGCATGTCTACTCCTTGTCCAAACCAGAACTCGCTCAACTCAAGACCTACATAGATGATAATCTACGCAAGGGATTTATAAGACCGTCTACCTCTCCAGCTGGGGCTGGTATGTTTTTTGTGAGAAATAAAGATGCCACCATTCGCCCTATTATAGATTACAGGCTTCTGAATAAAATAACTATAAAAAATAGGTACCCTCTTCCACTCATTCCTGACCTAGTGGAGAGGTTACAAAAGGCCAGAATTTTCACAAAACTTGATCTGCGGGGTGCCTACAACTTAGTGCGAATCAAGAGTGGTGATGAATGGAAAACAGCCTTCCGCACTAGATATGGCCTCTATGAGTACTTGGTGATGCCTTTTGGGCTTTGCAATGCCCCCGCCACTTTTCAGTTTTTTGTTAATGATATCTTTCGAGACCTATTGGATATTTGTGTCGTCATCTATTTAGATGATATCCTCATCTATTCATCTTCAGAAGAAGAACACATTAAACACGTCCGATGGGTCCTTGCCAGGCTTCAAACACACCGTCTGTATGCAAAGCTAGAGAAATGTACATTCCACTCTCAAAATATCAGTTTCCTAGGTTATAAGCTTACACCGGGTGAGATCCGAATGGAGGATGATAAGATTAAATCCATACTCAACTGGCCTACTCCTATCGATAAGAAATCACTACAACGTTTCCTTGGTTTCTCAAATTTCTATAGAAAATTCATAAGGAACTACTCGCACATTGTTAAACCTTTAACAAGACTCACTGGTACCACTACAGGATTCACATGGGACTCTGAAGCCCAACATGCCTTTGACAAACTTAAAAATGCCTTCACCTCTGAGCCTATACTTAAATTACCTGACCCTACTCTACAGTACATATTAGAGGTAGATGCCTCTGATTACGCAATTGGTGCTATACTTTCCCAAAGGACTTCCATCAGTACTCCAGTGCATCCCGTCGCCTATCACTCTAGAACTCTCACATCAGCCGAAATGAACTACCCTATCGCTGAAAAGGAGTTGCTGGCTATTAAGGTCGCTCTTGAGAACTGGAGACACCTATTGGAAGGCACTGACTTGCCCATTTTAATTTACACTGACCATCTTAACCTAGAATACCTCAAAACCACCAAAACTTTGTCATCTAGACAAGTTAGGTGGAGTCTTTTTTTTGATAGGTTTAACTATCTAATTACCTACCGTCCAGGTAGTGCCAATGGTAAAGCTGACTCGCTCTCCAGGATGTTTCCCAGGCCTCATTGTGCCACCACAACTACTATAATACCCACAGAACGGATTATAGCTCTCGTAGCTGATTTTCCCTCAAGGATAAAACAAGCTTTGCTCAATGACCACTCCCTTCCGTCTTCACATACTCTTACAAAAGGATCTGATCAGTTACTCTATAAGGAAGATAAATTATATATCCCAATTGAGCTACGTCTTGAAATTCTCCAAACAATACATGACAACCCATTGTCTGGACACCCTGGACATTACAAAACCCTAGAACTCCTAAAAAGGAACTTCTGGTGGCCAAATATGTACAAAACAGTTTATGACTATATCAATACATGTACATTTTGTGCAACCTCTAAACGACAGAGAGTTCCTCCATATGGACTTCTTCTGTCTTTACCTATTCCAGAGAAACCTTGGAGCTCCATTTCAATGGATTTTGTGGTTGACTTACCCCCTTCTGCAGATTACACCACCATCCTGGTGGTTATTGATCAATTCACTAAGATGGTACACTTTGTTCCTTTAACCGAACTTCCAACTGCTCTAAAAACTGCACACATTTTCATTGAAAATATTGTACGTCTGCACGGTTTACCTAGCACCATCACTTCTGACAGGGGCGTACAATTTACCTCCAAATTTTGGAGAGAGCTATGTAGACTCCTCTCCATCCAGAACAATTTCACTAGTGCTTACCATTCCCAATCAAATGGACTTTCAGAAAGGACTAATCAGTGGTTGGAGCAGTTCTTGCGTTGTTACTGTTCTCATTTACAAGATGACTGGTCTACATTCTTGCCTTTGGCGGAGTTCTCCTTCAATAACACTCTCAGTTCCACTACTAAACTTACGCCTTTCTATGCTAACTATGGCTATCATCCAACTTTTCATTTCTTAAAACCTGACTCCAGCTATAATCCGACTGTCACAGAAACCCTAAATACCATCAAATCCGGATTCGAAGTTATACGCTCAAATATTAAAATAGCACAGTTAAGACAAAAACGATACTTTGACCTACATCGACGCCATCCGCCAACTTTTAAGGTTGGTGACAGGGTTTGGTTATCAACCAAGAACTTAAAACTTGGAACTCCTTCAAAGAAACTCAGCGCCTTATTCATTGGTCCTTACTCCATCGCTAAGGTGATAAACCAAAATGCTGTACGCTTGACACTCCCAGCACATCTCCATATTCATCCAACCTTCCATGTTTCTCTCCTTAAACCATACCTAGAGAACAAGTTTCCTGGGAGATCTCTTCCTCCTCCTGCTCCAGTTGTGATAGATGGTGATTTGGAATATGAGGTTGATCAAATATTGGACTCTAGATTGTGTAGAGGGAGACTCCAATACTTAGTCAGATGGAAGGGTTATGACTCGTCTGAAGATTCTTGGATTCCCGTCTCTGACCTGAGAGCCCCTCGTCTTCGTTCTGACTTCCACAAACGTTACCCTCTCAAGCCCTCGCAGCCCTGAGGTCTGCCTTACTCGGGGGGTCCTGTAATGCTCTAACTTACTGCCCCTTTAAGTATGGCCCTCCTCCTTCAGCCTATTTAAGCCAGCACTTCCTCTAACACTCTGCTTAGGTATCTTCAATTGCAGAGAGTTTCCTTCCTGTGCAACTTACTGAAGCCAATCAACTACAGACTGCTGTTGCTCCTCAGTCTGTATTAGCTGCTAACTTAAAGGAGCTGCAGCCTTTTTCACTGCTTCTGGATTCACTTTCAGTTTCTCTATAACAGCAGGAAACTCCACACTGAAGCTGCATTGTTCCTCTCCTGCTGTCTGGAAAAGCCTTTAACCTTAACTACTGAATTACTGCTGGCAATCACTGCTCTTATGATCTCCTATACAGGACTGCATTCCTTCCATAAGATAAGTTGTTTCCCTTACAATCTATGCTTATGTGTGCTGCTCATTAACTCTCACAAAGTCTGTGCTTGCTATAATATGTAATACAACAAATCTTACTAGTTCTTTTTGCTAACAGCACACACACTAATCATCAACTTGTTATAACCTGTTGCTTAAATGGACTGAAATTAACAAACTTTGTCTCTAACTGTTATTGATGAACTACTAATCTAAAACAGAGATTGTTTGTTTATTTTTCCATTAATCTCAAGGCAGCCCCTGTGTTCAGATAATGTTTTCATCTACCCACAACATTAGTATCAGCTGCTAGCCAGCTAACCCTTAATTAACCAACTATTGTTAGCAGTCTTGTCTGTTCTCTCAGACTCTGACTGCTACTGATAGTTAAATCAAATTGCAGTTTCCTATGGTGTGGCCTCTTGTCAATGATTCCACTCTAACAACAACTGCTAACAAACTCTGATATGACAGCAAAGAATGACTGGGGGATGAGGGGAGTGGGGGAGGGATTTAAGCCTTTGGCTGGGGTCTTTTCCTCCTCCTGGTGGCCAGGTTCTGTATTCCCACAAGTAAGGAATGAAGCCGTGGACTCTCCTCATATTAAGAAGGAAAATCATAATAGAAGTAAACAAGAAAGTTGTTTAAAACTGCATGCTCTATCTGAATCATGAAAGAAATGTTTTGAGTTTCATATCTTTTAAGTACAAGGCACAAGATAAGGGAGCTTGCAAAATACATTTTTGTTAGTGTGTCAAGAAATGAAAATCAACATACAATCCAGTATCTGCAGTGTTGAAATGTATTATAAAACTTTGATAAATTATTTTTTGCTTACGTTTTTTAAAATTACCTCTGAAAAATAAAATTTATGCTTACCTGATAATTTCCACGACCTGTGGGAATGTTCCCAATTGACCACTAGCAGAAGACCCCAGCATCACAGAGCTTTAAATCTCTCCCACTTCCTATAATCCTTAGGTCATAATTATAGCCAAGTAGATGAGGGGAAAAAAACAAAGGCAAAAGCTCATGCAAAACAAGTCGCAAACTCATCAAAAAGAAAGGGTGGGGCTTGTACATGAAAGAAATTTATCAGATAAGCATAAATTTTGTTTTTTTATGTTAGATGGAGAGAGTCCACATGTGGGATCAATACCTAAGCGTGAAGTCCATGAGAACACCATGAATAAGGAGAACAAAGTGAAGGCAGGATGCAATTATTTAGGCACTACAGCCCGCAGAACTTTCCTGCCAAAAGCAGCCGTAGAATAATCATACAAATCAAAGTAATGAAACTTTGAAAAAGTGTGTAAAGAAGACCAAGTAGCTGCCTTAAAAATCTGACCAATAAAAGACTCATTACAAAATGCCCAAAAAGTAGCAACGGCTCTAGTGGAAAGAGCAGTAATGCACTCAGGGAGAGTATTCCTCATGACCAAATAAGCCTTGCAATTGAAAGCTTTAAGCCAAGCTGCTAAAGTAACAGCCATAGCTTTCTGACCTTTGCAAGGAACAAGAAAAATGAACATAATTAAAAAATATCTGAAAATATTTTGTAGCTTCTGCATAATATTGGAGACCTCTTACAACATTCAAGTGGTGGAGAAGATGTTCTTTAGAATTATTAGGAGCTGGACAAAGAGGAGGAACCACAATTTACTGATTAATAGTATCCGTAAATTCTACAATAGGAAGAAGAAAAGAAAAAAAGCTAGTGCAAAAGAACAGCCTTATCCGGATTAAAAAAAAAAAAAAAAAAAAATCAGAAAAGGTTTGCATGACAAAGCTGAAAACTCAGGGACCCTTTTAGCCGAAATAGCTAGGAAAAAAAAAAAAAAAGAACCTTCCAAGATAAAAAAAAACTGAAGGTCTTAAGACCTTAAAACCAGGTTAAGATTACAAGGAGAAATTAGATGACTAACTGGTTTAGTTCTGATCATAGCCAGAACAAAGACCTAAAAGTCCAGAACTTTAGCAATTTTCTTATGAAAAAGGCAGTGAACTGCCTGCTAAACTTTACATACCATGGGGAAAAAAAAAAAGGTTTTCCAGACCTTATGATAAATACGTCTGGTAACTGGTTTCCTAGCATGAATCAGGGTATCAACCTTGCAGAAAAACATTGGCAGAATTAAGCATTCAATTGCCATGCCGTGAAATTCAGAGTTTTGAGCATCTGTCAGAAAAGGCCTGCGGATCTCTTGACCTTGAACCGTACCTTGGAAGCTTGGCGTTCTGACGGGAAGCCATAAGATCTAACTCCGGCACTCCCCAATTTGAGGACTAAGCTGGAAAACACCTACGGGTGGAGTTCCCACTCCCCAGGATGAAAAGTCTGCCTGCTCAGAAAATCGGCTTCCCAGTTGTCCACTCCTGGAATGTGGATGGCAGACAGCAATTGTGGGTCTCAGCCCACGGAAGAATCCAAGTAACCTCCTTCATGGCTAAGGAACTCCAAGTTTCTCCCTGGTGATTGATGTAAGCCACAGACGTTATGTTGTCTGACTAGAACCTGATAAACTAAGCTGAGGACAACTAAGGCCCAGCCAATAGAGCATTTTAAATCGCCCTCAACTCCAAGATGTTGACGATGTTGATGGGAAGAGCAGACTCCTCCCAAGTCCAAAGGCCCTGAGCTTTTAATGAGTTCCAGACTGCTCCCCAGCCCAACAGGCTGGCGTCCGTGGTCACGATCACCCAGGAAGGTCTCCGAAAGCATGTGCCCTGAGACAGATGTTCCTGACTGCAAGGAATGACGTGGAATACAGCTATACCACAAAACTTGCTTGTAGATTAAATTTTAAAAAAATCTTCAGACACCTAAACTTCACCTCCTCCATGCACGAAAGGCAAAGAAAATGACTGGGGGTTGTGGGTAAGGAAGTGATACTTAACAGTTTAACTGTGGTGTTCTTTGCCTCCTCCTGCTGGCCAGGAGAGATATTCCTAACAGTAATTACAAAAGCCGTTGACTCACCATATCTTAGGAAAGAAACAAACTATTTTTTAAAAAGTGCCCAAAAGTGCTATAAAACTGTTAGAACTATAAAGGTGTATGCTGTATAAAACAAAATTTATGCTTACCTGATAAATGTATTTCTTCAAGATGTGTTGAGTCCATGGGTTCATTTTAATTACTGTTGGGAACCAATACCCAAGCTAGAGGACACAGATCAATAGGGGGGAAAAGAACAAGCATGGCTAAACCACTGCCTACAGAACTTTTCTCCCAAAAGCCGCCTCAGCCGAAGCAAAAGTATCAAATCTGTAAAATTTTGCAAAAGTATGCAAGGAAGACCAAGTTTCAGCCTTGCAAATTTGTTCCATAGAGGTTTCATTTTTGAAAGCCCAAGAAGAGGCCACAGCCCTCGTGGAATGAGCCGTAATTCTCTCTAGAGGTTGCTTCCCAGCAGACACATATGCCAGGCGAATCACACTTCTCAAACCAAAAGGCAAGAGTAGAAAAAGTAGCTTTCTAACCCCTACCCTTCCAGGCAAAACAAAGAGAGCAGAAGACTTGTGAAAGACCTTAGTCGCCTCCAAATAGAGCTTAAGGGCACAAACCATATCCAAATTGTGCAACAGACGTTCTTTATCTGAAGAAGGCTTCGGACACAGTGATGGAACAACAATCTCCTGATTAATATTCTTAGTGGAAACAACTTTGAGAAGGAACCCCTACCTAGTGCGAAGAACCGCCTTATCCGCATGAAAGATAAGATTAGGTAAATCAAACTGCAAGGCGGAGAGTTCAGAAATCCTCCGCGCAGAAGAAATAGCCAAAAGAAAAAGCACTTTCCAGGACAACAATTTAATGTCTACAGAATGCTTTGGCTCAAACAGAGTCCTCTGCAAAACTTTAAGACTCCAAGGTGGAGTAACAGGTTTAAACACAGGTCTGATTCTGAGCAAGGCCTGAAAAAAGGATTGAACGTCTGGGACATCTGCCAACCGCTTGTGTAACAGAACAGATAAGGCCGAAATTTGACCCTCTGAGTACTAACTTATAATCCTTTCTCCAGACCCTCCTGAAGAAAAGACAAAATTCTTGGAATCCTAATCCTACTCCAAGAGTAGCCCTTGGATTCACACCAATAAAAATATTTCCTTTATATCTTATGGTAAATATTTCTAGTAACAGGCTTACAAGCCTGAATCAGTCTCAATTACTGACTCTGAGAACCCATGCTTAGATAGAATCAAGCATTCAATCTCCGGGCAGTCAGCTTCAGAGTAACGAGATGTGGGTGGAAAAAGGGTCCCTGAAGAAGAAAACATAATTTATGCTTACCTGATAAATTTATTTCTCTTGTAGTGTAGTCAGTCCACGGGTCATCCATTACTTATGGAATATATCTCTTCCTAACAGGAAGCTGCAAGAGGATCACCCAAGCAGAGCTGCTATATAGCTCCTCCCCTCACATGTCATATTCAGTCATTCGACCAAAACCAGACGAGAAAGGAGAAACCATAGGGTGCAGTGGTGACTGGAGTTTAATTAAAATTTAGATCTGCCTTAAAGACAGGGCGGGCCGTAGACTGACTACACTACAAGAGAAATAAATTTATCAGGTAAGCATAAATTATGTTTTCTCTTGTTAAGTGTAGACAGTCCACGGGTCATCCATTACTTATGGAATACCAATACCAAAGCTAAAGTACACGGATGAAGGGAGGGACAAGGCAGGAACATTAAACAGAAGGAACCACTGCCTGAAGTACCTTTCTCCCAAAAATAGCCTCCGAAGAAGCAAAAGTGTCAAATTTGTAAAATTTTGAAAAAGTGTGAAGTGAAGACCAAGTTGCAGCCTTGCAAATCTGTTCAACAGAGGCCTCATTTTTAAAGGCCCAGGTGGAAGCCACAGCTCTAGTAGAATGAGCTGTAATCCTTTCAGGAGGCTGCTGTCCAGCAGTCTCATAGGCTAAACATATTATGCTACGAAGCCAAAAATAGAGAGAGGTAGCCGAAGCCTTTTGACCTCTTCTCTGTGCAGAGTAAACGACAAACAGGGAAGAAGTTTGACGAAAATCTTTAGTTGCCTGCAAATAGAACTTCAGGGCACGGACTACGTCCAGATTATGCAAAAGTCGTTCCTTCTTTGAAGAAGGGTTAGGACACAGTGATGGAACAACAATCTCTTGATTGATATTCCTGTTAGTAACTACCTTAGGTAAGAACCCAGGTTTAGTACGCAGAACTACCTTGTCTGAATGAAAAATCAGATAAGGAGAATCACAATGTAAGGCAGATAACTCAGAGACTCTTCGAGCCGAGGAAATAGCCATCAAAAACAGAACCTTCCAGGATAACAGCTTGATATCAATGGAATGAAGGGGTTCAAATGTAACGCCTTGAAGAACTTTAAGAACTAAGTTTAAGCTCCACGGCGGAGCAACAGTCTTAAACACAGGCTTAATCCTAGCTAAAGCCTGACAAAAAGCCTGAACGTCTGGAACTTCAGCCAGACGTTTGTGTAGAAGAATAGACAGAGCAGAAATCTGTCCCTTTAACGAACTAGCAGATAAGCCCTTTTCTAAACCCTCTTGTAGAAAGGACAATATCCTAGGAATCCTAACCTTACTCCATGAGTAACACTTGGATTCGCACCAATATAAATATTTACGCCATATCTTATGGTAAATTTTTCTGGTAACAGGCTTCCTAGCCTTTATTAAGGTATCAATAACCGACTCCGAGAAGCCACGCTTTGATAGGATCAAGCGTTCAATCTCCATGCAGTCAGCCTCAGAGAAATTAGATTTGGATGGTTGAAAGGACCCTGAATTAGAAGGTCCTGTCTCAGAGGCAGAGACCACGGTGGACAGGACGACATGTCCACTAGGTCTGCATACCAGGTCCTGCGTGGCCACGCAGGCGCTATCAGAATCACCGAAGCTCTCTCCTGTTTGATCTTGGCAATCAAACGAGGAAGCATCGGAAATGGTGGAAACACATAAGCCATGTTGAAGACCCAAGGGGCTGTCAGAGCATCTATCAGCACCACTCCCGGGTCCCTGGACCTGGATCCGTAACAAGGAAGCTTGGCGTTCTGGCGAGACGCCATGAGATCCAGATCTGGTTTGCCCCAACGATGAATCAGTTGAGCAAAGACCTCCGGATGAAGTTCCCACTCCCCCGGATGAAAAGTCTGGCGACTTAGAAAATCCGCCTCCCAGTTCTCCACGCCTGGGATGTAAATCGCTGACAGGTGGCAAGAGTGAGACTCTGCCCAGCGAATTATCTTTGAGACTTCCAACATCGCTAGGGAACTTCTGGTTCCCCCTTGATGGTTGATGTAAGCCACAGTCGTGATGTTGTCCGACTGAAATCTGATGAACCTCAGAGTTGCTAACTGAGGCCAAGCTAGGAGAGCATTGAATATTGCTCTTAATTCCAGAATATTTATTGGGAGGAGTTTCTCCTCCTGAGTCCATAATCCCTGAACCTTCAGGGAGTTCCAGACTGCGCCCCAGCCTAGAAGGCTGGCGTCTGTTGTTACAATCGTCCTATCTGGCCTGCGAAAGGTCATCCCCTTGGACAGATGTGGCCGAGAAAGCCACCATAGAAGAGAATCTCTGGTCTCTTGATCCAGATTTAGTAGGGGGGACAAATCTGAGTAATCCCCGTTCCACTGACTTAGCATGCACAATTGCAGCGGTCTGAGATGCAGGCGCGCAAATGGTACTATGTCCATTGCCGCTACCATTAAGCCGATTACTTCCATGCACTGAGCTACTGACGGGTGTGGAATGGAATGAAGGACACGGCAAGCATTTAGAAGTTTTGATAACCTGGCCTCTGTCAGTTAAATTTTCATCTCTACAGAATCTATAAGAGTCCCTAGAAAGGGAACCCTTGTAAGTGGTGATTTAGAACTCTTTTCCACATTCACCTTCCACCCATGCGACCTCAGAAATGCCAGAACTATCTCTGTATGAGACTTGGCAGTTTGAAAACTTGACGCTTGTATCAGAATGTCGTCTAGGTACGGAGTCACCGCTATGCCTCGCGGTCTTAGTACCGCCAGAAGTGAGCCCAGAACTTTTGTAAAGATTCTTGGAGCCGTAGCTAATCCGAAGGGAAGAGCTACAAACTGGTAATGCCTTTCTAGGAAAGCAAATCTTAGGTACCGATAATGATCCTTGTGAATCGGTATGTGAAGGTAGGCATCCTTTAAGTCCACTGTGGTCATGTACTGACCCTCTTGGATCATGGGAAGGATGGTTCGAATAGTTTCCATTTTGAATGATGGAACTCTTAGGAATTTGTTTAGGATTTTTAAGTCCAAGATTGGTCTGAAGGTTCCCTCTTTCTTGGGAACCACAAATAGATTTGAATAGAATCCTTGCCCGTGTTCCGTCCGCGGAACTGGGTGGATCACCCCCATTAGTAAGAGGTCTTGTACACAGCGTAGAAACGCCTCTTTCTTTATTTGGTTTGCTGATAACCTTGAAAGATGAAATCTCCCTCGTGGAGGAGAAGTTTTGAAGTCCAGGAGATATCCCTGAGATATGATCTCCAACGCCCAGGGATCCTGGACATCTCTTGCCCAAGCCTGGGCGAAGAGAGAAAGTCTGCACCCCACTAGATCCGTTTCCGGATAGGGGGCCCTCTCTTCATGCTGTCTTAGGGGCAGCAGCAGGTTCTTTGGCCTGCTTGCCCTTGTTCCAGGACTGGTTAACTTTCCAGCCCTGCCTGTAACGAGCAACAGCTCCTTCCTGTTTTGGAGCGGAGGAAGTTGATGCTGCTCCTGCCTTGAAGTTACGAAAGGCACGAAAATTAGACTGTTTGGCCTTTTATTTGGCCCTGTCCTGAGGTAGAGCATGGCCCTTACCTCCCGTAATGTCAGCTATAATTTCTTTCAAGCCGGGCCCGAATAAGGTCCTGCCCTTTGAAAGGAATATTAAGCAATTTAGATTTAGAAGTCACGTCAGCTGACCAGGATTTAAGCCATAGCGCTCTGCGCGCTTGGATGGCGAATCCGGAGTTCTTAGCCGTAAGTTTGGTTAAATGTACGACGGCATCAGAAACAAATGCGTTAGCTAGCTTAAGTGCTTTAAGCTTGTTCATAATTTCATCCAATGGAGCTGTGCGAATGGCCTCTTCCAGAGACTCAAACCAGAATGCCGCCGCAGCAGTGACAGGCGCAATGCATGCAAGGGGCTGTAAGATAAAACCTTGTTGAACAAACATTTTCTTAAGGTAACCCTCTAATTTCTTATCCATTGGATCTGAAAAGGCACAACTATCCTCCACCGGGATAGTGGTACGCTTAGCTAAAGTAGAAACTGCTCCCTCCACCTTAGGGACCGTCTGCCATAAGTCTCGTGTGGTGGCGTCTATAGGAAACATTTTCCTAAATATGGGAGGAGGGGAAAAAGGCACACCAGGTCTATCCCACTCCTTGCTAATAATCTCTGTAAGCCTTTTAGGTATAGGAAACACGTCAGTACACACCGGTACCGCATAGTATCTATCCAACCTACATAATTTTTCTGGAATTGCAACCGTGTTACAATCATTCAGAGCCGCTAATACCTCCCCTAGCAATATGCGGAGGTTCTCAAGCTTAAATTTAAAATTAGAAATCTCTGAATCCAGTTTTCCTGGATCAGATCCGTCACCCACAGAATGAAGCTCTCCGTCTTCATGTTCTGCAAACTGTGACGCAGTATCTGACATGGCTCTCACCTCATCCGCGCGCTCTGTCCTTAACCCAGAGCTATCGCGCTTGCCTCTTAATTCTGGCAATTTTGATAATACTTCTGTCATAACAGTAGCCATGTCTTGCAAAGTGATTTGTAAGGGCCTCCCTGATGTACTTGGCGCCACAAAATCACGCACCTCCTGAGCGGGAGGCGAAGGTACTGACACGTGAGGAGAGTTAGTCGGCATAACTTCCCCCTCGTTGTCTGGTGATAATTTCTTTACATGTAAAGATTGACTTTTATTTAAAGTAACATCAATGCAATTAGTACACAAATTTCTATTGGGCTCCACATTGGCCTTTAAACATAGTGAACAAAGAGATTCATCTGTGTCAGACATGTTTAAATAGACTAGCAATGAGACTAGCAAGCTTGGAAATACTTTTCTAAATAAATTTACAAGCAATATAAAAAACGCTACTGTGCCTTTAAGAAGCACAAAAAGCTGTAACAATGAACCAAAATAGTTATAGCAACCAATTTTTCACAGTAAATGTATTAAGTTAGCAAAGGATTGCACCCACCAGCAAATGGATGATTAACCCCTTAATACCCAAAAACGGATAACAATTTAATAATTAACGTTTTTATCACAGTCAAAACACACTGTCACAGGTCTGCTGTGACTGATTACCTCCCTCAAAATGAATTTTGAAGACCCCTGAGCTCTCTAGAGACGATCTGGATCATGAAGGATGAAGTAGACAGATTGTGACTGAATTTTTACTGCGTAAAAAAGCGCTAAAATAGGCCCCTCCCACTCATATTACAACAGTGGGGAAGCTCAGATAACTGTTTCTATGCAGAAAACAAAGATGGCCATGTGGTAAAAATCATGCCCCAATAAGTTTTATCACCAAGTACCTCACAAAAAACGATTAACATGCCAGTAAACGTTTTAAACATACATTTGAAAAGTTATGAAGTGTTATTAATAAGCCTGCTACCAGTCGCTTAGAAAAATACATTCAGTGTACACACACTCATCAGCCTAATACCAGTCGCTATCACTGCATTTAAGGCTGAACTTACGTTACATTGGTATCAGCAGTATTTTCTCAGTCAATTCCATTCCTCAGAAAAATAATTTACTGCACATACCTCATTTGCAGGGGGGCCCTGCATGCTATTCCCCTTTTCTGAAGTTACCTCACTCCTCAGATGAGAACAGCCAGTGGATCTTAGTTATGTCTGCTAAGATCATAGAAAACGCAGGCAGATTCTTCTTCTAATGCTGCCTGAGAACAAACAGCACACTCCGGTGCCATTTAAAATAACAAACTTTTGATTGAAGAAATAAACTAAGTTAAAAAACACCACAGACCTCTCACAGCGACCTATCTTTAGTTAGGCTGCAAGAGAATGACTGAATATGACATGTGAGGGGAGGAGCTATATAGCAGCTCTGCTTGGGTGATCCTCTTGCAGCTTCCTGTTAGGAAGAGATATATTCCATAAGTAATGGATGACCCGTGGACTGACTACACTTAACAAGAGAAAGTCCATTCTCAGAGGTAACCTGCATGCAGGTAGAGACGACATCTCCACCAGATCCGCATGCCAGATCCTTCGAGGCCAAGCCGGAGCAATTAGGATCACCGATGCCCTTTCCTGCTTCATGCGGGCGATCACCCGAGGAAGGAGAGCAAATGGAGTAAACAGATTGGTCATGCTGAAATTCCAAGGGACTGCCATCTATTAGGCAGGCCTGAGGATCCCTCTATCTGGAACCGTACTTCGGAAGCTTGGCATTCTGTTGAGATGCCATCAGATCCAACTCCGGAATCCCCCATTTAGAGACCAACCTGGAGAATACCTCCGGATGAAGTTCCCATTCCCCGGGATGGAATGTCTGTCTGCTTTGGAAATCCGCTTCCCAGTTGTCCATGCCCCGTATTTGGATAGAAGACAACAACCGTGAGCCTCCGCCCACTGAATGATCCGAGACACCTCCCTCATGGCTAGAAAACTCTGGGTTCCCCGCTGGTGATTGATGTAAGCCACTGAAGTTATGTTGTCCTTCACCTGATGAACTGGCTCAAGGCTAAGGCCAAGTCGACAGTGCGTTGAAAATTCTCAACTCTAAGATGTTGATCAGCAGCACGGACTCCTCTCGAGACCAAAGCCCCTGCACCTTTAATAAATTCCAGACTGCTCCCCAGCCCATTAGGCTGGCATCCGTGGTCACTATCACCCAAGAAGGTCTTCAAAAGCAGGTGCCCTGAGACAGGTGTTCCAAAAAGTGACATCACTGAAGAGAGACCCTTGTCTTCTGATCTAGAGTTAACTTTGGGGATAAATCCACATAGTCCCTGTTCCACTGCAGAGCTCTCAGATGAAATCGAGCAAATGGAACGATGTCCATAGCGGCCATCATCAGACCAATTATTTCCATGCATTGGGCGATTGAAGGCAGAGCCGTCCCCAGCAAGGCTCGACAAGTGGAAAACAATTTATGCTTACCTGATAAATTTATTTCTCTTGTAGTGTATCCAGTCCACGGATCATCCATTACTTGTGGGATATTCTCCTTCCCAACAGGAAGATGCAAGAGGATCACCCACAGCAGAGCTGCTATATAGCTCCTCCCCTCACTGCCATATCCAGTCATTCGACCGAAACAAGACGAGAAAGGAGAAACCATAGGGTGCAGTGGTGACTGTAGTTTAATTAAAATTTACACCTGCCTGAAAAGGACAGGGCGGGCCGTGGACTGGATACACTACAAGAGAAATAAATTTATCAGGTAAGCATAAATTAAATTATGTTTTCTCTTTGTTAAGTGTATCCAGTCCACGGATCATCCATTACTTGTGGGATACCAATACCAAAGCTAAAGTACACAGATGATGGGAGGGACAAGGCAGGAACTTAAATGGAAGGAACCACTGCCTGTAGAACCTTTCTCCCAAAAACAGCCTCCGAAGAAGCAAAAGTATCAAATTTGGAAAATTTGGAAAAAGTATGAAGCGAAGACCAAGTTGCAGCCTTGCAAATCTGTTCAACAGAGGCCTCATTTTTAAAGGCCCAGGTGGAAGCCACAGCTCTAGTAGAATGAGCTGTAATCCTTTCAGGAGGCTGCTGTCCAGCAGTCTCATAAGCTAAACGGATTATACTCTGAAGCCAAAAAGAAAGAGAGGTTGCCGAGGCCTTCTGACCTCTCCTCTGTCCAGAGTAAACAACAAACAGGTTAGATGTTTGGCGAAAATCTTTAGTAGCCTGTAAGTAAAACTTCAAGGCACGGACTAAGTCTAGATTATGCAAAAGACGTTCCTTCTTTGAAGAAGGATTAGGACATAATGATGGAACAACAATCTCTTGATTGATATTCTTGTTAGAAACCAACTTAGGTAAAAACCCAGGTTTTGTACGCAGAACAACTTTATCTGAATGAAAGATCAGATAAGGAGAATCACAATGTAAGGCAGATAACTCCGAGACTCTTCGAGCCGAGCCATCAGAAAAAGAACTTTCCATGAAAGAAGTTTGATATCAATAGAATGAAGGGCTTCAAACGGAACTCCTTGAAGAACTTTAAGAACCAAGTTTAAGCTCCATGGAGGAGCAACAGGTTTAAACACAGGCTTAATTCTAACTAAAGCCTGACAAAATGCCTGAACGTCTGGAACTTCTGCCAGACGCTTGTGTAAAAGAATAGACAGAGCAGAAATCTGTCCCTTTAAAGAACTAGCTGATAATCCTTTGTCCAAACCCTCTTGGAGGAAGGACAATATCCTAGGAATCCTAACCCTACTCCATGAGTAATTCTTGGATTCACACCAATGAAGATATTTACGCCATATCTTGTGGTAAATTTTCCTGGTGACAGGCTTTCGTGCCTGTATTAAGGTATCAATTACTGACTCGGAGAAGCCACGCTTTCATAGGATCAAGCGTTCAATCTCCATGCAGTCAGTCTCAGAGAAAGTAGATTCGGATGATTGAAAGGACCTTGTATTAGAAGGTCTTGTCTCAGAGGCAAAGTCCATGGTGGAAAGGATGACATGTCCACTAGGTCTGCATACCAGGTCCTGCGTGGCCACACAGGCGCTATCAATATTAACAATGCTCTTTCCTGTTTGATTTTGGCAATCAGACGAGGGAGCAGAGGAAACGGTGGAAACACATAAGCCAGGTTGAAGAACCAAGGCGCTGCTAGAGCATCTATCAGTGCCACTTCTGGGTCCCTGGAACTGGATCCTTAACAAGGAAGCTTGGCGTTCTGGCGAGACGCCATGAGATCCAATTCTGGTTTGCCCCAACGGAGAACCAATTGAGCAAACACCTCCGGATGGAGTTCCCATTCCCCCGGGTGAAAAGTCTGACGACTTAGAAAATCCGCCTCCCAGTTCTCTACACCTGGGATATGGATCGCTGACAGGTGGCAAGAGTGAGTCTCTGCCCAGCGAATTATCTTGGAGACTTCTGACATCGCTAGGGAACTCCTGGTTCCCCCTTGATGGTTGATGTAAGCCACAGTCGTGATGTTGTCCGACTGAAATCTGATGAACCTCAGTGTTGCTAGCTGAGGCCAAGCCAGAAGAGCATTGAATATTGCTCTTAACTCCAGAATATTTATTGGGAGGAGTTTCTCCTCCTGAGTCCATGAACCCTGAGCCTTCAGGGAGTTCCAGACTGCACCCCAACCTAGAAGGCTGGCATCTGTTGTTACAATTGTCCAATCTGGTCTGCGAAAGGTCATACCCTTGGACAGATGGGCCCGAGATAACCACCAGAGAAGAGAATCTCTGGTTTCCTGATCCAGATTTAGTAGAGGGGACAAATCTGTGTAATCCCCATTCCACTGACTGAGCATGCATAACTGCAGCGGTCTGAGATGCAGGCGCGCGAATGGCACTATGTCCATCGCCGCTACCATTAAGCCGATTACTTCCATGCACTGAGCCACCGTGGGGCGCGGAATGGAGTGAAGAACACGGCAAGCATTTAGAAGTTTTGATAACCTGGACTCCGTCAGGTAAATTTTCATTTCTACAGAATCTATTAGAGTCCCTAGGAAGGAAACACTTGTGAGAGGAGATAGAGAACTCTTTTCTTCGTTCACTTTCCACCCATGCGACCTCAGGAATGCCAGAACTATCTCTGTATGAGATTTGGCAATTTGAAAGCTTGACGCCTGTATCAGGATGTTGTCCAGGTAAGGAGCCACCGCTATGCCTCGCGGTCTTAGGACCGCCAGAAGTGAGCCCAGAACCTTTTTAAAAATTCTTGGGACTGTAGCCAACCCGAATGGAAGAGCTACAAATTGGTAATGCCTGTCTAGAAAGGCAAACCTCAGGAACTGATGATGATTCTTGTGAATCGGAATGTGAAGGTAGGCATCCTTTAAGTCCACTGTGGTCATGTACTGACCCTCTTGGATCATGGGTAAAATGGTTCGAATAGTTTCCATCTTGAATGACGGAACTCTGAGGAATTTGTTTAGGATCTTTAAATCCAAAATTGGTCTGAAGGTTCCCTCTTTTTTGGGAACCACAAACAGATTTGAATAAAACCCCTGTCCTTGTTCCGTCCGCGGAACTGGATGGATCACTCCCATTACAAGATCATCTTGTACGCAGCTTAGGAATGCCTCTTTCTTTATCTGGTTTGCAGATAATCTTGAAAGGTGAAATCTCCCTTGTGGAGGAGAAGCTTTGAAGTCCAGAAGATATCCCTGAGATATGATCTCCAACGCCCAGGGATCCTGAACATCTCTTGCCCACGCCTGGGCGAAGAGAGAGAGTCTGCCCCCTACTAGATCCGTTGTCGGATAGGGGGCCGCTCCTTCATGCTGTCTTAGAGGCAGCAGCAGGCTTTCTGGCCTGCTTGCCCTTGTTCCAGGACTGGTTAGGTTTCCAGGCCTGCTTGGATTGAGCAAAAGTTCCCTCTTGTTTTGAAGCAGAGGAAGTTGATGCTGCACCTGCCTTGAAATTTCGAAAGGCACAAAAATTAGGCTGTTTGGCCTTTGATTTGGCCCTGTCCTGAGGAAGGGTATGACCCTTACCTCCAGTAATGTCAGCAATAATTTCTTTCAAACCAGGCCCGAATAAGGTCTGCCCCTTGAAAGGAATGTTGAGTAATTTAGACTTTGAAGTCACATCAGCTGACCAGGATTTGAGCCATAGCGCCCTACGCGCCTGGATGGCGAATCCGGAATTCTTAGCCGTTAGTTTAGTCAAATGAACAATGGCATCAGAAACAAATGAGTTAGCTAGCTTAAGAGTTCTAAGCTTGTCAACAATTTCAGTCAATGGAGCTGTATGGATGGCCTCTTCCAGGGCCTCAAACCAGAATGCCGCTGCCGCAGCAGTGACAGGCGCAATGCATGCAAGGGGCTGTAAAATAAAACCTTGTTGAATAAACATTTTCTTAAGGTAACCCTCTAATTTTTTATCCATTGGATCTGAAAAAGCACAACTGTCCTCAACCGGGATAGTGGTACACTTTGCTAAAGTAGAAACTGCTCCCTCCACCTTAGGGACAGTCTGCCATAAGTCCCGTGTAGTGGCATCTATTGGAAACATTTTTCTAAATATAGAAGGTGGGGAAAAGGGCATACCGGGCCTATCCCACTCCTTACTAATAATTTCTGTAAGCCTTTTTAGGTATTGGAAAAACATCAGTACTCACCGGCACTGCATAGTATTTATCCAGCCTACACAATATCTCTGGCACTGCAATTGTGTCACAGTCATTCAGAGCAGCTAATACCTCCCCAAGCAATACACGGAGGTTCTCAAGCTTAAATTTAAAATTAGAAATCTCTGAATCAGGTCTCCCCGATTCAGAGACGTCACCCACAGACTGAAGCTCTCCGTCCTCAGGTTCTGCATATTGTGACGCAGTATCAGACATGGCTCTTACAGCATCTACGCGCTCTGTATCTCGTCTAACCCCAGAGCTATCGCGCTTGCCTCTCAATTCAGGCAATCTGGATAATACCTCTGACAGGGTATTATTCATGATTGCAGCCATGTCCTGCAAAGTAATCGCTATGGGCGTCCCTGATGTACTTGGCGCCATATTAGCGTGCGTCCCTTGAGCGGGAGGCGAAGGGTCCGACACGTGGGGAGAGTTAGTCGGCATAACTTCCCCCTCGACAGACCCCTCTGGTGACAATTCTTTTATAGATAAAGACTGATCTTTACTGTTTAAGGTGAAATCAATTCATTTAGTACACATTCTCCTATGGGGCTCCACCATGGCTTTTAAACATAATGAACAAGTATCCTCTGTTTCAGACATGTTTGTACAGACTAGCAATGAGACTAGCAAGCTTGGAAAACACTTTAAAGCAAGTTAACAAGCAATATAAAAAATGTTACTGTGCCTTTAAGAGAAACAAATTTTGACAAAATTTGAAATAACAGTGAAAAAAGGCAGTTACACTAACAAAATTTTTACAGTGTATGTAACAAGTCAGCAGAGCATTGCAGCCACTTGCAAATGGATGATTAACCTCTTAATAACAAAAACAGAATAATAAATGACAAAAACGTTTTTTAAACACAGTCACAACAACTGCCACAGTCTACTGTGGTTGTTACCCTCCTCAAACACGACTTTGAAGCCTTTTGAGCCCTTCAGAGATGTCCTGTATCATGCAGAGGGAAGCTGAATGTCTCTGTCAGTATTTTTATCTGCACAGAAAAGCACTAAAAAAGGCCCCTCCCACTCATATTACAACAGTGGAAAGCCTCAGGAAACTGTTTCTAGGCAAAAATCAAGCCAGCCATGTGGAAAAAAACTAGGCCCCAATAAGTTTTGTCACCAAACATATATAAAAACGATTAACATGCCAGCAAACGTTTTATATTACACTTTTATAAGAGTATGTATCTCTGTTAATAAGCCTGATACCAGTCGCTATAACTGCATTTAAGGCTTAACTTACATTAATCCGGTATCAGCAGCATTTTTCTAGCAAATTCCATCCCTAGAAATATGTTAACTGCACATACCTTATTGCAGGAAAACCTGCACGCCATTCCCCCTCTGAAGTTACCTCACTCCTCAGAATATGTGAGAACGGCAGTGGATCTTAGTTACTTCTGCTAAGATCATAGAAATCACAGGCAGATTCTTCTTCTAATGCTGCCTGAGATGAAACAGTACACTCCGGTACCATTTAAAAATAACAAACTTTTGATTGAAGTTAAAAAACTAACTATAATACACCACTCTCTTCTTACTACGTCCATCTTTGTTGAGAGTTGCAAGAGAATGACTGGATATGGCAGTGAGGGGAGGAGCTATATAGCAGCTCTGCTGTGGGTGATCCTCTTGCAACTTCCTGTTGGGAAGGAGAATATCCCACAAGTAATGGATTATCCGTGGACTGGATACACTTAACAAGAGAAAGGAGCTTCGCTATTCTGGCCTCTGTCAGAAAGATCTTCATCAGAACCGAATCTATGATCATTTCTAGGAAAATCACCCTTGTCGCCAGAAGCTCTTTCCCCAATTTATTTTCCATCCGTGAGATTGGAGGAAAGCCAGAAACATCTCCATGTTATTGTATTGCTTGATGAAAAGTCGGCGCATGTACCAGAATATCGTCCAGGTAGGGAGCCACTGCAATCCCCTTGGAGAGAACCACCGCTAAGAGAGCTCCTAGAACCTTTGAGAATATCCTGGGAGCCAAGGCTAGGCCGAAAGGTAGGGCCACAAACTAGAAGTGTTAGTCGAGGAAGGCAAACCTCAGGAACTTATGATGATCCCTGTGAATGGGAACATGCAAGTATGCATCCTTTAGGTCTATAGTCGTCATGAATTGTCCCTCTTGAATCAGAGGAAGAATCGTATGAATGGTTTCCATCTTGAAGGATGGGACCTTGAGGAACTTGTTTAGACATTTTAAGTCCAGAATGGGTCAGAAGGTCCCCTCTTTTTTGGGTACCACAAGCAAATTTGAGTAAAACCCCAGACCCTGTTCCTGCTTTGGAACAGGTACAATCGCTCCCAGTGATGAGAGATCTTGAACGCAATTAAACAACGCCTCTCTTTTTATCTGGTCTGCAGATAATCTGGAAAGGTGAAACCTGCCACTGGGAGAGCAATTCTTGAACTCCAACTTGTAACCCAAGGAGACAATTTCCATAGCCTAAAGATCTGGAACGTCTCTTAGCCAGACTTCAGAGAACTGAGACAGCCTGCCCTCTACCTGATCCAAGCCATCTGGGGCAACCCCTTGATGCCAACTCCAGGCTTCTCCCATTCCCGAGTTATGATTTCCTTAGCCCGATCTGGTACAGGAAACACCTCCGAGAAAGGAAAGGACATCAAAAAGGTATTCAGTTTACTAGACTTCTTAGGCATAACCGAAGGTGTTCAAGCTTAAACCTGAAGGAAACTCCTTCACCATCAGACGAAGGACTTATACTAGAGATGCCTCCTTACCACCACTGCTTGCTCTGACCTCTCCTTATAGCGCTATGAGCATTGAAGTTCCCTAAATAGAAACAGCCACAACGAAGAGATTCACCTCCATAGTGAACGGTGCAGAGAGGCAGGGACGATTACGTGACTGAACGTAGAGGAGACACAAAAAACCTCCAGCGGAACAACAGGGAATGAGGGGGGCGTGGTCAAGACGATCCACACGCCGCCATTGTGTGAATAAGCCAAAAGAAACAAAAGAAAGTAAAAAGCACCCAACACACCTAATCTAAACGTCTCTCAAACACTGTGCCTGCAGACATGTCTTAGCGAAGCCCTTACACCAGGGTGAGCTAAAAGGGTCCCTTATACACATAGTTAGGTGTGCAACATTCTAAGTGCCCTTCTGGAAGACTAGCACTTGTGCAGGTGTCCGACATGAAGACAGTCCCTAGGCATGAGAGTACACCTCTTCCTCACAGCGACTTGGCCAAAATGCAGATAACAAAATAACCAACATTGGTATCTGAAACTAGGGTAGCAAATGTGGGGAAACGCAGCAAGCACCTCTTTGCAAGTTCCCCACTGCTTTAAAGCCACCACAGCTTGACCGCAAAGACTAACGTGGAACATAGCTATACCATGAAACTTGCTTGAAGTAATCCATCTTCGTAAAAAAACTATTTTAATTACACACTAAACTTCACCTCCATTTATGAGAGGCAAAGCGAATGACTGGGGTTCATGGGTAGGGAAGTGATACTTAACAGTTTTACTGTGGTGCTCTTTGCCGACTCCTGCTGACGAGGAGTGATATTCCCCAACAGTAATTAAGATGAACCCGTGGACTCACCACATCTTTAGAAGAAATATATGTCCCCAGACTATGTATGTTTATACTAAAAACCAGTGGGCTATGAAGGTGCAGGGCTGTTTCAGTGTTTTGATTATGGGAAGGCTCTTTCCTGTTGCATGGTAAGTATGACCTGTAAATTTGTGGAACAGCTATGGGGGCGAAATTCACCCCTTAATTTGCTAATTTGTTTGTGGGATGGTTGCAGCTCAACAGCCTCTATTCAGATAACAATATTTGTTTTCATAATATAGCCCTTTACATGAGATTCATTGATGATTTGGTCTTTATTGCTAAGGGCTCTTTTGATTTTGAGAGTTTTATGAGCTTTGTAAATAGTAATGATATAGGTCTGAATTTACAGGTGACCTACAAAAAGGGAAAACACAGTTTCTTGATTTATCTTTAGTTGGTTCAGTTGAAACCAACAGTGTAATCACTGATACATACAGAAAACCAACATCTGGGAATACTATTTTACATGCCAAGTCACGCCACCCTGTACATCTTATCAAATCTATACCTAAAAGACAGTTTTTAAGGTTAAAGAGAAATGCTAGTTCACATGAAATTTTTGATTTTCAGGCTAACAAGCTTATAGATAGGTTGTCAGAGGGTATGACTTGGATTCACTGACAAAAACATTAAATGAGGTGAAAGAAATGCCCATACTTAGTAGGAATTTGAATAAAAAGAGCAATGAGAAGGAGATTAAGAATGGCGATTTACCCTCTAGTGGAAGCCTAAACAAAAAGAAAATTAAAAACAGGGACTCAAGCAGAAAAGTGTGTAATTTTAGTGAAGGCGTGTTTTTTTCCACTGAATTTTCCCTACAATATAGGGATATCTGTAATATTATAAAGAGAAACCTACAAGTTTTAAAAGGTGATGAATTGTTATCCCCTATTATTGATAATGTCAAATTTGTATCCAAGAAGGCACCAACATTGTCGAGCATGTTGTCCCCCAGCATGGATTACCACTAGTTCCACAGTTAGACATAGAAATTGGTTATACAAAAAAGGAACTTTTGGTTGTTTATCAAGAAATTGTGGAGCTTGTGATATCATTTGTAGAGGGACAACATTTAAATGCGCTGTCAATAGTGACATTTTTCAGGTTGAGCACTATGCTACTTGTGGCAGCAACTTCGTGGTTTACCTCCTTGAGTGCGATTTTTGCAAAATTCAATATGTAGGTCAAACGTCATGCTGTTTGAGGTCCAGAGTGGGTAATCACAAAAGGGACATCAGAAATTTTAATAAGGATTCAAGCGTAGCCAAACACTTTAATTGTTTCCATTTTACTAATGAGTACAAAATTAAGGTTCAGGTCATAGATATAGCCAAACTGTCATTAAGGGGCGGTAATAGGTTTAAAGTTCTATAAAAAATAAAAAAAATAAAAAAACATAATTTATGTAAGAACTTACCTGATAAATTCATTTCTTTCATATTGGCAAGAGTCCATGAGCTAGTGACGTATGGGATATACATTCCTACCAGGAGGGGCAAAGTTTCCCAAACCTCAAAATGCCTATAAATACACCCACCACCACACCCACAATTCAGTTTAACGAATAGCCAAGAAGTGGGGTGATAAGAAAGGAGCGAAAGCATCAACAAGGAATTGGAATAATTGTGCTTTATACACAAAAATCATAACCACCATAAAAAGGGTGGGCCTCATGGACTCTTGCCAATATGAAAGAAATGAATTTATCAGGTAAGTTCTTACATAAATTATGTTTTTCTTTCATGTAATTAGCAAGAGTCCATGAGCTAGTGACGTATGGGATAGCAAATACCCAAGATGTGGAACTCCACGCAAGAGTCACTAGAGAGGGAGGGATACAAATAAAGACAAATTAATTAAAAATTAATCCACAACCCAAATCAAAAGTTTTAATCTTCATAATGAAAAAAACTGAAATTATAAGCAGAAGAATCAAACTGAAACAGCTGCCTGAAGGACTATTCTACCAAAAACTGCTTCTGAAGAAGAGAAAACATCAAAATGGTAGAATTTAGTAAAAGTATGCAAAGACCAAGTCGTTGCTTTGCAAATCTGATCAACAGAAGCTTCATTCTTAAAAGCCCAGGAAGTAGAAACTGACCTAGTAGAATGAGCCGTAATCCTCTGAGGCGGGGATTAACCCGACTCCAAATAAGCATGATGAATCAAAAGCTTTAACCAAGATGCCAAAGAAATGGCAGAAGCCTTCTGACCTTCCTAAAACCAGAAAAGATAACAAATAGACTGGAAGTCTTTCTGAAATCTTAGTAGCTTCAACATAATATTTCAAAGCTCTTACCACATCCAAAGAATGCAAAGATCTTTCCAAAGAATTCTTAGGATTAGGACACAACGAAGGGACAACAATTTCTCTACTAATGTTGTTGGAATTCACAACCTTAGGTAAAAATTTAAATGAAGTCCGCAAAACCGCCTTATCCTGATAAAAAAATCAGAAAAAGGAGAATCACAAGAAAGAGCAGATAATTCAGAAACTCTTCTAGCAGAAGAGATAGCCAAAAGAAACAATACTTTCCAAGAAAGTAATTTAATGTCCAGAGAATGCATAGGCTCAAACGGAGGAGCCTGTAAAGCTCTCAAAACCAAATTAAGACTCCAAGGAGGAGAGATTGACTTAATGACAGGCTTGATACGAACCAAAGCCTGTACAAAACAATGAATGTCAGGAAGATTAGCAATTTTTCTGTGAAACAAAACAGAAAGAGCAGAGATTTGTCCTTTCAAGGAACTTGCAGACAAACCCTTATCCAAACCAACCTGAAGAAACTGTAAAATCCTAGGAATTCTAAAAGAATGCCAAGAGAATTTATAAGAAGAGCACCATGAGATGTAAGTCTTCCAAACTCGATAATAAATCTTTCTAGACACAGATTTACGAGCCTGCAACGTAGTATTAATCACTGAGTCAGAGAAACCTCTATGACTAAGCACTAAGCGTTTAATTTCCATACCATCAAATTTAATAATTTGAGTTCCTGACGGAAAAAACGAACCTTAAGATATAAGGTCTGGCCTTAATGGAAGCGACCAAGGTTGGCAACTGGACATCCGAACAAGAACCATATAACAAAACCTAAGCGGCCATGCTGGAGCCACCAGCAGCACAAACGATTGCTCCATGAGGATTTTGAAAATCACTCTTAAAAGAAGAACCAGAGGCGGAAAAATATAGGCAGGTTGATAACTCCAAGGAAGTGTAAATGCATACACTGCTTCCGCCTGAGGATCCGCGGACCTGGATAGATACCTGGGAAGTTTCTTGTTTAGATGAGATGCCATCAGATCTATTTCTGGAAGCCCCCACATCTGAACAATTTGAAAAAAACACATCTGGGTGAAGAGACCATTCTCCCGGATGTAAAGCTTGAATAACAGAGATAATCCGCTTCCCAATTGTCTATACCTGGGAAATGAACCGCAGAAATTAGACAGGAGCTGGATTTAGCCCAAGCAAGTATCCGAGATACTGCTTTCACAGCCTAAGGACCGAGAGTCAAACCCTGATGATTGACATTTCTTCAAAAAGAAGCCAAAACTGAAGAACTCTGAGAAACGCACGGAGTTCCAAAATATTGAATGGTAATCTCGCCTCTTGAGATTTCCAAACCCCTTGTGCTGACAGAGATCCCCAGACAGCCTCCCAACCTAAAAGACTCGCATCTGTTGTGATCATGGTCCAGGTTGGATGAACCAAATTCACCCGTAGAACTATATGATGGTGATCTAAACACCAAGTCAAAGATAGTTGAATATTGGTATTCAAAGATATTAAAAGTGATATCCTAGAATAATCCCTGCACCACTAATTCAGCATAAAAAACTGGAAAGGTTTCATATGAAAATGAGCAAAGGGAATCGAATGCAATGCTGCAGCCATGAGACCTAAAACTTCCATGCATATAGCTACTGAAGGAAATAATAGAGACTGAAGGTTCCGACAAACTGAACCCAATATAATTGTCTCTTGTCTGTAGAGACAAAGACATTGACACAATCTATCTGGAAACCTAAAAAAGGTGACCCTTGTCTGAGAAATCAAGGAGCTTTTGATAAAAAAAATCCTCCAACCATGTCTTTGAAGAAACAACAAAAGTTGAAAAAGACTGAGCAAGTACCACGAGATAATCCAAATAAGGAAACACTGAGAACCTTGAAAAGATTCTTAGAGCTGTCGCTAGGCCAGAAGGAAAAGCAACAAATTGGTAATGCTTGTCTAAAAAAAGAGAATCTCAGAAAATGAAAATAATCTGAATGAAAACAGAATATGAAGATATGCATCTATTGAATCTATTGTAAACAAATAATGCCCTTGATGACCAAAAGGCAGAATAGACCATATAAACACCATTCTGAAAGATGGTACTCTTATATGACAATTCAAAAAGATTTTCTATCTTTGGGACAATGAATAGTTTTGAACAAAACCCCAAACCCCGTTCCTGAAATGGAACTGGTAAGATTACCCCAGATAACTCCAGGTCTGAGCAGCGCCTTGAGACCCCAACGGGTGACCAACCGCACTTCACAAGTACCCAAAACATACAGGTCTGAAACACACTTCAGGAAAGTGTGAGCCTTTACTGGAATAGCTGGAATATGCTAGAGAGAAAAAGACTTCTCACAGACGGTTTTACTCTGAATCCTATTCTGTACCCCAATCTAAGAAGTTTGGACCGAATTGAACCAAACAAATTTAAAAAAGTCTCAACCTGCCCCTTACCAGCTAAGCTGGCATAAGAGCCGCACCTACATGCAAATTTGGGGGCTGACTTTGATCTTTTAAATGGTTTGAATTCATTTCATGCTGAAGAAAGCTTCCAATTATAAACATGTTACTTGGGGAAGAATTAAGATTCTGTTCCTTATTAAGAACAAAAACTAATATAAGCTTAAGATTTACTCTTAGAACTTAATCTTGAAGCAAAAAAAACTCCCTTCCCCAGAGTAACAGTTGAAAGAATTGAATCCAATTGTGAACCAAATAATTGATTACCTTGGAAAAAAAGAAAACAGAATTTATGTTTACCTGATAAATTACTTTCTCCAACGGTGTGTCCGGTCCACGGCGTCATCCTTACTTGTGGGATATTCTCTTCCCCAACAGGAAATGGCAAAGAGCCCAGCAAAGCTGGTCACATGATCCCTCCTAGGCTCCGCCTACCCCAGTCATTCGACCGACGTAAAGGAGGAATATTTGCATAGGAGAAACCATATGTTACCGTGGTGACTGTAGTTAAAGAAAATAAATTATCAGACCTGATTAAAAAAAAAAACCAGGGCGGGCCGTGGACCGGACACACCGTTGGAGAAAGTAATTTATCAGGTAAACATAAATTCTGTTTTCTCCAACATAGGTGTGTCCGGTCCACGGCGTCATCCTTACTTGTGGGAACCAATACCAAAGCTTTAGGACACGGATGAAGGGAGGGAGCAAATCAGGTCACCTAAATGGAAGGCACCACGGCTTGCAAAACCTTTCTCCCAAAAATAGCCTCAGAAGAAGCAAAAGTATCAAATTTGTAAAATTTAGAAAAAGTGTGCAGTGAAGACCAAGTCGCTGCCTTACATTACTGATCAACAGAAGCCTCGTTCTTGAAGGCCCATGTGGAAGCCACAGCCCTAGTGGAGTGAGCTGTGATTCTTTCAGGAGGCTGCCGTCCGGCAGTCTCATAAGCCAATCGGATAATGCTTTTAATCCAGAAGGAGAGAGAGGTAGAAGTTGCTTTTTGACCTCTCCGTTTACCAGAATAAACAACAAACAAAGCCAAAGTTTGTCTGAAAACCTTAGTAGCTGCTAAGTAAAATTTGAGAGCACGAACTACATCCAAGTTGTGTAACAAACGTTCCTTCTTTGAAACTGGATTAGGACACAAAGAAGGCACAACTATCTCCTGGTTAATGTCTTTGTTAGAAACAACTTTTGGAAGAAAACCAGGTTTAGTACGCAAAACCACCTTATCTGCATGGAACACCAGAAAAGGAGAAGAACACTGCAGAGCAGATAATTCTGAAACTCTTCTAGCAGAAGAAATTGCAACCAAAAACAAAACTTTCCAAGATAATAACTTAATATCAACGGAATGTAAGGGTTCAAACGGAACCCCCTGAAGAACTGAAAGAACTAGGTTGAGACTCCAAGGAGGAGTCAAAATTTTGTAAACAGGCTTGATTCTAACCAGAGCCTGAACAAAGGCTAGAACATCTGGCACAGCTGCCAGCTTTTTGTGAAGTAACACAGACAAGGCAGAAATCTGTCCCATCAAGGAACTTGCAGATAATCCTTTTTCCAATCCTTCTCGAAGGAAGGATAGACTCTTAGGAATCTTAACCTTGTCCCAAGGGAATCCTGCAGATTCACACCAACAGATATACCAAATTATGTGGTAATTTTCTGGTTACAGGCTTTCAGGCCTGAACAAGAGTATTAATAACAGAATCTGAGAACCCTCGCTTTGATAAGATCAAGCGTTCAATCTCCAAGCAGTCAGCTGGAGTGGGTCGAACGGACCTAGAACAAGAAGGTCTCGTCTCAAAGGTAGCTTCCATGGTGGAGCCGATGACATATTCACCAGATCTGTATACCAAGTCCTGCGTGGCCACGCAGGAGCTATCAAAATCACCGACGCCCTCTCCTGATTGATCCTGGCTACCAGCCTGGGGATGAGAGGAAACGGCGGGAACACATAAGCTAGTTTGAAGGTCCAAGGTGCTACTAGTGCATCCACTAGAGCCGCCTTGGGATCCCTGGATCTGTACCCGTAGTAAGGAACTCTGAAGTTCTGACGAGAGGCCATCAGATCCATGTCTGGAATGCCCCACGGTTGAGTGACTTGGGCAAAGATTTCCGGATGGAGTTCCCACTCCCCCGGATGCAATGTCTGACGACTCAGAAAATCCGCTTCCCCATTTTCCACTCCTGGGATGTGGATAGCAGACAGGTGGCAGGAGTGAGACTCCGCCCATAGAATGATTTTGGTCACTTCTTCCATCGCTAGGGAACTCCTTGTTCCCCCCTGATGGTTGATGTATGAACTTGGCCCTCGCTAGCTGAGGCCAAGCTTTGAGAGCATTGAATATCGCTCTCAGTTCCAGAATATTTATCGGTAGAAGAGATTCTACCCGAGACCAAAGACCCTGAGCTTTCAGGGATCCCCAGACCGCGCCCCAGCCCATCAGACTGGCGTCGGTCGTGACAATGACCCACTCTGGTCTGCGGAAGGTCATCCCTTGTGACAGGTTGTCCAGGGACAGCCACCAACGGAATGAGTCTCTGGTCCTCTGATTTACTTGTATCTTCGGAGACAAGTCTGAATAGTCCCCATTCCACTGACTGAGCAGGAACAGTTGTAATGGTCTTAGATGAATGCGCACAAAAGGAACTATGTCCATTGCCGCTACCATCAAACCTATCACTTCCATGCACTGCACTATGGAAGGAAGAGGAACGGAATGAAGTATCCGACAAGAGTCTAGAAGTTTTGTTTTTCTGGCTTCTGTCAGAAAAATCCTCATTTCTAAGGAGTCTATTATAGTTCCCAAGAAGGGAACCCTCGTTGACGGAGATAGAGAACTCTTTTCCACGTTCACTTTCCATCCGTGAGATCTGAGAAAGGCCAGGACAATGTCCGTGTGAGCCTTTACTTGAGGAAGGGACGACGCTCGAATCAGAATGTCGTCCAAGTAAGGTACTACAGCAATGCCCCTTGGTCTTAGCACCGCCAGAAGGGACCCTAGTACCTATGAGAAAATCCTAGGAGCAGTGGCTAATCCGAAAGAAAACGCCACGAACTGGAAATGCTTGTCCAGGAATTCAAACCTTAGGAACCGATGATGTTCCTTGTGGATAGGAATATGTAGATACGCATCCTTGAAATCCACCTTGGTCATGAATTGACCTTCCTGTGGAAGGAAGAAGTGTTCGAATGGTTTCCATCTTGAACGATGGAACCTTGAGAAACTTGTTCAAGATCTTGAGATCTAAGATTGGTCTGAACGTTCCCTCTTTTTTGGGAACTATGAACAGATTGGAGTAGAATCCCATCCCTTGTTCTCCTAATGGAACAGGATGAATCACTCCCATTTTTAGCAGGTCTTCTACCCAATGTAAGAATGCCTGTCTTCTTATGTGGTCTGAAGACAACTGAGACCTGTGGAACCTCCCCCTTGGAGGAAGCCCCTTGAACTCCAGAGAATAACCTTGGGAGACTATTTCTAGCGCCCAAGGGTCCAGAACATCTCTTGCCCCAGCCTGAGCGAAGAGAGAGAGTCTGCCCCCCACCAGATCCGGTCCCGGATCGGGGGCCCGCATTTCATGCTGTCTTGGTAGCAGTGGCAGGTTTCCTGGCCTGCTTTCCTTTGTTCCAGCCTTGCATAGGTCTCCAGGCTGGATTGGCTTGAGAAGTATTACCTTCCTGCTTAGAGGACGTAGCCCTTGGGGCTGATCCGTTTCTGCGAAAGGGACGAAACTTAGGTTTATTTTTGGTCTTGAAAAGACCTATCCTGAGGAAGGGCGTGGCCCTTGCCCCCAGTGATATCAGAGATAATCTCTTTCAAGTCAGGGCCAAAGAGTGTTTTCCCCTTGAAAGGAATGTCAAGCAATTTGTTCTTGGAAGACGCATCCGCTGCCCAAGATTTTAACCAAAGCGCTCTGCGCCACAATAGGAAACCCAGAATTTTTTCGCCGCTAACCTAGCCAATTGCAAGGTGGCGTCTAGGGTGAAAGAATTAGCCAATTTAAGAGCACGAATTCTGTCCATAATCTCCTCATAAGAAGAAGAATTACTAATAATCGCCTTTCCTAGCTCAAACTAGAAACACGCGGCTGCAGTGACAGGGACAATGCATGCAATTGGTTGTAGAAGGGAACCTTGCTGAACAAACATCTTTAGCAGACCTTCTAATTTTTTATCCATAGGATCTTGGAAAGCACAACTATCTTCTATGGGTATAGTGGCGCGCTTGTGTAGAGTAGAAACCGCCCCCTCGACCTTGGGGACTGTCTGCCATCAGTCCTTTCTGGTGTCGACTATAGGAAAACAATTTTATAAATATGGGGGGAGGTACTAAAGGTATACCGGGCCTGTCCCATTCTGTAGTAACAATGGACGCCACCCGCTTGGATATAGGAAAAGCTTCGGGGGGCCCCGGGGCCTCTAAGAACTTTTCCATTTTACATAGTGGTTCTGGAATGACCAGATAATCACAATCATCCAAATTGGATAACACCTCCTTAAGCAGAGCGCGGAGATGTTCCAACTTAAATTTAAAAGTAATCACATCAGGTTCAGCTTGTTGAGAAATGTTTCCTGAATCTGAAATTTCTCCCTCAGACAAAACCTCCCTGGCCCCCTCAGACTGGTGTAGGGGCCCTTCAGAAACCATATCATCAGCGTTCTCATGCTCTACAGAATTTTCTAAAACAGAGCAGTCGCGCTTTCACTGATAAGTGGGCATATTGGCTAAAATGTTTTTGATAGAATTATCCATTACAGCCGTTAAATGTTGCATAGTAAGGAGTATTGGCGCACTAGATGTACTAGGGGCCTCCTGTATGGGCAAGACTGGTGTAGACGAAGGAGGGGATGATGCAGTACCATGCTTACTCCCCTCACTTGAGGAATCATCTTGGGCATCATTTTTACTAAAATTTTTTATGACATAAAATACATATAGTTAAATGAGAAGGAACCTTGGTTTCCCCACAGTCAGAACACAATCTATCTGGTAGTTCAGACATGTTAAACAGGCATAAACTTGATAACAAAGCACAAAAAACGTTTTAAAATAAAACCGTTACTGTCACTTTAAATTTTAAACTAAACACACTTTATTACTGCAATTGCGAAAAAGTATGAAGGAATTGTTCAAAATTCACCAAATTTTCACCACAGTGTCTTAAAGCCTTAAAAGTATTGCACACCAAATTTGGAAGCTTTAACCCTTAAAATAACGGAACCGGAGCCGTTTTTATATTTAACCCCTTTACAGTCCCTGGAATCTGCTTTGCTGAGACCCAACCAAGCCCAAAGGGGAATACGATACCAAATGATGCCTTCAGAAAGACCTTTCTATGTATCAGAGCTCCACACACATGCAGCTGCATGCCATGCTGTCCTCAAAAACAAGTGCGCCATACCGGCGCGAAAATGAGACTCTGCCTATGCTTTGGGAAAGCCCCTAAAGAATAAGGTGTCTAAAACAGTGCCTGCCGATATTATTATATCAAAATACCCAGATAAAATGATTCCTCAAGGCTAAATATGTGTTAATAATCAATCGATTTAGCCCAGAAAAAGTCTACAGTTTAAATAAGCCCTTGTGAAGCCCTTATTTACAATCGTAATAAACATGGCTTACCGGATCCCATAGGGAAAATGACAGCTTCCAGCATTACATCGTCTTGTTAGAATGTGTCATACCTCAAGCAGCAAGGGACTGCAAACTGTTCCCCCAACTGAAGTTAATTGCTCTCAACAGTCCTGTGTGGAACAGCCATGGATTTTAGTTACGGTTGCTAAAATCATTTTCCTCATACAAACAGAATTCTTCATCTCTTTTCTGTTTCTGAGTAAATAGTACGTACCAGCACTATTTGAAAATAACAAACTCTTGATTGAATAATGAAAAACTACAGTTAAACACTAAAAAACTCTAAGCCATCTCCGTGGAGATGTTGCCTGTACAACGGCAAAGAGAATGACTGGGGTAGGCGGAGCCTAGGAGGGATCATGTGACCAGCTTTGCTGGGCTCTTTGCCATTTCCTGTTGGGGAAGAGAATATCCCACAAGTAAGGATGACGCCGTGGACCGGACACACCTATGTTGGAGAAATATGGATTTTAGAAATCAAATTAGCATTCCAAGATTTAAGTCACAAAGTTCTTCTAGCTAAAATAGCTAAAGACAGATTTAACCTCAATTGTGAAAATATCAAAAAAATGACGACACAAATGAAATTATTAACATGTTGATCAACTTAACAATGCTAAACAAATCATAATCCAATACTTGTTGCACTAAAGTATCCAACCAGAAAGTTGAAGCAGTTGCAACATCAGCCAAATAAATTGCAGGCCTGAAAATAAAATAATTTTCCTTAGATAAGATACAAGTTTCCCATCTGAAGGAACTTAAAAAATAAATACTATTTTCTATAGGAATAGTAGTATGTTTAGCAAGAATAGAGATAGCCCCATTAACTTTGGGGATCTTTCCTCAAAACTCTAAACAAACTGCTGGCAAAGGATACAATTTAAAAACCTTAAAGAAGGAATAAAAGAAGTCCCAGGCCTATTCCATTCCCTAGTATCAGGAACTGGAAAAAAAACCTCTGAAGAAACCACAGGAGGTTAATAAGCAGCATTTAAATGTTAGCTAGTCTTAAAATCAAAAGAACTAGTCTCCTCAAAATCCAATATAATCAACACCTTTTCAACAAATAACGAATGTACTCTATTTAAAAGTAAAAAAGTAGATTTGTTAGTGTCAAAATCTGATGAAGTATATTCTGAATGAGATAAAACATCATCAGAGAAGGATAATTCAGTATGTTATCGGTCATTTGGAAATTCATCAACTAAATGAGAAGTTTAAAAAAGACCTAGAAATTTTATTAGAAGGCGGGATGGCAGACAAAGCCTTTAGGATAGAATCAGAAAAATATTCTTATAAATTCCTAGGTATATCTTGTACATTAGATGTAAAAAGAATAGCAATAGATAATGCATTAATACTAATGGACTCTGCATGTAAAAGTTTATCATGATAACTTATTACAAACCATAGCTAAAGATAAAAATTCATAACAGAAAAATAAAGGAACTTAGCTTTGGTAGGACTGATAACAGTCATCACGAATCCAACAGTATTTTCTGATACAGGAACAGTTTTTGAGATATCTTGCAAATGTAAGAGAAAAAACAACATATAAAGCAAAATATCAATTTCCTTAAATGACAGTTTCAGGAATGGGGGAAAAATGCAAACAAAATAAGCCTCTGAAAACCAAAAGCAGAATGAAATAAAGACTTAAATAATATCAGAAATCTGGCGGCAAGTATGAGGCCCACAACTGACAAAATATTTTTTGGCGCCAAGAACATCTGTAACAGACACGAGCGTCATAGATGACGCAACTATGTGAAAATTCTCGGCGCCAACTAAGACGCCGGAAATGCCGAAAATGCGTCAACAAACGTAATTCTCGCGCCAAAAAGTCTCACGCCAAAAAAGTCTCACGCCAAAAATGACGCAATAAATTATAGTATTTTGCGCACCCGCGAGCCTAACAGCCCGCAATTTAGAAAGAAAGTCAATTGAAAAATTTCAGGTAAGAAACCTTTTTTTTTTCTTTTTTTATGCATTTCCCAAAAAATGAAACTGACAGTCTGTAAGAAGGAAATATACTGATTAACCTGAATCATGGCAAATAAGTATAAAACATATATTTAGAACTTTACATATAAAGTGCCAAACCATAGCTGAGAGCGTCATAAATAAAAGGAAATATACTTACCAAAAGACTCATCTACATAAAGTAGATAGCCAAACCAGTACTGAAACGAGAATCAGTAGAGGTAATGGTATATAAGAGTATATTGTCGATCTGAAAAGGGAGGTAGGCGAAGAATCTCTACGACTGATAACAGAGAACCTATGAAATAGATCCCCATTAAGATGGACTATTGCATTCAATAGGTAATACTCGCTTCACATCCCTCTGTCATTCACTGCACTCAGAGGAAACCGGGCTTCAGCATGCTGCAAAGCGCATATCAACGTAGAAATCTAGCACAAACTTACTTCACCACCTCCATAGGAGGCAAAGTTTGTAAAACTGAATTGTGGGTGTGGTGAGGGGTGTATTTATAGGCATTTTGAGGTTTGGGTATATCCCATACGTCACTAGCTCATGGACTCTTGCCAATGAAAGAAAAAGAGCTGTACTTGATTTGGAAGCTCCAGACAAGGGTTCCTCTAGGTCTCAAAAAAGAATGGGATATTAGCTACTTTGTAGATTAGCTTTATTATTATTGTTCCCATAATCCATAATAATTGTGATGATCAATTATTAGGTTATTAAAGGGTCATGAAACCCAAACATTTTCTTTCATGATTTAGACAGAGAAAACAATTTTAAAACAACTTTCCAATTTGCTTCTATTATTTACTTTGCTTCATCCTCTTGTTATCCTTTGCTGAAAGGTTTATCTAGGAAAGCTCAGGAGCAGCAAAGAACCTAGGTTCTAGCTGCCGATTGGTGGCTGCATATATATATATATATATATATATATATATATATATATAGCATCAAATAATGGAAATCCAGCGAACCATCTTGAAAGCATAAACTCCTTTATTGGACATCAGGTACAAAAACAATATATCTACATAAAAAAGATAAAAATAGCTAGTGCCATCAGATCAAGCCGTAGCCGGTCTTACGCGTTTCGGCTAGAAATGCCTTAATCATAGACCATGCAGCTACATCCGGCGTTAACCCTTATATAGTCACAAAAGAAATTAGTAATCAAGGATCAACAGCTGTTTCTGGACAATGTGTGCTATTCGGACATGACAAAATATATACATATATACAGACTGAAAGATACTATTCTAATAACACTGGGGGGTTAAATGTACATAATGAACCACTAGCTAAGGTAAAAAATTAAATCTAGAGTAAGTACACTTCCTAAATTAAATACAGGTTTAATTAAGTTAAGTAACTTTAGTAACTTCCTATGCCAGTAATTAGGATCCAGGGTGTTAAACCTACTTTTCCTTAGTAAAGCTCTGCTAACTGTACTTCGTTATACATAAAGGGAAGGAAAACCTTATTATATCTTAGTAACCTCCTAGAATAAATTAATTCTCAACTGCTAATAATAGGCTTGCTTGTTTTATGTGTATTATGGTCCCTATTGCTAACATATTAAAGTACTTGTATGTTTGTATACTAAATTGGCTATAAACCATAAAAAAGTGACCTAATGAAATTAATACCTTTGCTATATGGAATGGTGTTAACCAAATCAGCCTCTATTGGTTGAATAACATATGTTTTATACAACCTATCCACCAAGTATGGCACTATTTAGTGCACTTGGTTAGAAATAGAGAAAGAAAAAGAAAGAGAAAAAGAAAAAGAAAAGGAAAAAGAAAAAGGAGAAAAGGAAAGGAATACTGTGGTATTTTAGAACTGCCAATGATTGATTATATCCCCTGTGGCATTAAATCCTTGTGGACGTCTTGTCCGCAGGGTAAAAATCCAAAATGCCTCCCTATGTAATAGTTTAGCAGTTCTATCTCCCCCTCGTGGAGTATTTCTGATAAATTCAATAACTTGCCATCTAAAAGTTTTGACCACTTTATGATGTACTGTTATGAAGTGATGGACCAGATCAGAGACATCTATATCTTTTTCGATATTGTTCAGGTGTTCTCTGATTCTGAACCTCACCTCACGGGTCGTACACCCCACATATTGTTTGTTACACTCAGTGTACTCTGCTACATATATAACATAAGTGAAAGAATGAAAATGAGGAGAAGCGCTAAAAAAGCTAAAGGTGCTAAACAATTTTAAAAATAATTGCTATGCAGACAAAATAGAAATAAATAGGATCAGTTTACTTGTTATAATTTAAAACAAACAATTACATTGATATATGTCCTAAAAAAAGAAGGAAAAAACATAGATCATTTAAGAATCGGACGTCTCCGATGTATAAAAAACACACAATAAAAACTGTTGTTGCCAATATACACCTTATCTCAATATTATGAGGAAGAGGTCAGCATCAAATCTAAAGTCCTCAGATGATTCAAAAGGAGAACCAAAGCCGGGTTAGTGTAGACCCGTTTTACCTTTAGGTGTACCGTCCATGTATCAAGAGGCACCTCCGTGAGGCGTGTACGTGCCCCGTGACGTCACAAATCGGGAGGCGTCGTCTCTGTATGGGCAATCCTATTGGTCAGGATAGCTTGAAGGTGAACTATAGCGGCCGCTATAATAATAAAGATGGTGAACTCCGCTCTTAGTGCAGGATCGCACGCAGGGTCACAAAATAACCAGAATTCCTCTGCAGGTCTAATATTAAAAGGACCATTAGTGTGTGACTAGAGACCGGCTTCAATTTAAGCGTCTGGCTCTTCACAGTGTAGTCCTCGTTTCGTCCGTGGGTAGCTGAAGAATCCTTCACTCCAAAACAGAAATACAGTCCTTTTAGACAAGATGTGAAGTGTAAGGCAGCTGTAACTATCATCAACGCGTTTCTCCCTCTTTTCACCAAAAATGTTTTCACCTTAATCTGTAATGCAAGTAATAATTTTTTTAGCTATTTTTTATTTTACTATAAGCACACTAGTCTGTAATGACTTTTAGGACATAGTCACACTTTATGACCACTCTAGTAAGGATGTATTTTCGCTCTTTTAAATCCTCCTTTCAGTGTAAGTAATTTTGCTTTGTGAACACATATTTGAACCTAAGTTAAACCTCTATTTCTATTTTTATTTTCTTTACTATTTTTTTTAACTGCAATTACGTTCAAATGCCCCAAATGTTAGCATCTCTGTGTACAATCTCATATTTTACTAGATATAAGTGGCTTGTTTTTTATTGTATTTAGATGTATATTTTTTCCTAGTTGCCAGTACTGTTGCCAATAGACCAATTTTAGTAAACACACCTGTCACCTAAATTAATCTCACCTGACCAATGGATATGAGTCTACACTGTTTAAAAGGAGGCTGTAACTGGAGCTAATTCATCTTGAGAAAGCCCTGTAAGAGGGAGAAACGCGTTGATGATAGTTACCGCTGCCTTACACTTCACATCTTGTCTAAAAGGACTGTATTTCTGTTTTGGAGTGAAGGATTCTTCAGCTACCCACGGACGAAACGAGGACTACACTGTGAAGAGCCAGACGCTTAAATTGAAGCTGGTCTCTAGTCACACACTAATGGTCCTTTTATTATTAGACCTGCAGAGGAATTCTGGTTATTTTGTGACCCTGCGTGCGATCCTGCACTAAGAGCGGAGTTCACCATCTTTATTATTATAGCGGCCGCTATAGTTCACCTTCAAGCTATCCTGACCAATAGGATTGCCCATACAGAGACGACGCCTCCCGATTTGTGACGTCACGGGACACGTACACGCCTCACAGAGGTGCCTCTTGATACATGGACGGTACACCTAAAGGTAAAACGGGTCTACACTAACCCGGCTTTGGTTCTCCTTTTGAATCATCTGAGGACTTTAGATTTGATGCTGACCTCTTCCTCATAATATTGAGATAAGGTGTATATTGGCAACAACATTTTTTTTTTGTGTGTTTTTTATACATCGGAGACGTCCGATTCTTAAATGATCTATGTTTTTTCCTTCTCCTTTTTTTAGGACATATATCAATGTAATTGTTTGTTTTAAATTATAACAAGTAAACTGATCCTATTTATTTCTATTTTGTCTGCATAGCAATTATTTTTAAAATTGTTTAGCACCTTTAGCTTTTTTAGCGCTTCTCCTCATTTTCATTCTTTCACTTATCTTTTTTCCCTAATTTGAGGGACTTTAGGGTTGGAGTAGCCTGGTGCCTCTTGCGCACACTTTAACACACTTGCACACATATATAACATATGTGGTTCTACAGTTTGTGCAATTAGAGAGTAGAAACACCCTTTGTGTGACCCTGGACTGAAAACGATTGGTCACATTTGTGTGGCTACAAGCAATACAGGCCGTGAAATGGCACTTAAAGTGACCTTTAACTGAAAGCCAGCTACTCCCACTCGTTTGTGGTTTCTTAAGCACGCTGGGGGCTAAGATATTACCAATGGTTCGACCTCTTTTAGGGACAAAATTGCAGCCCTCCTCCACAATGTTCTTGAGACTCTGATCACCCGTAAGCACTGCAAAGTGTTTCTCTATAATACCACAAATTTCACTGAATTGTGGGCTGAAGGTAGTAGTGAAAGTGGGTCTATTTAAATTAAAAGACTCATTCTGACTTATACCCTTCTTTAGGAGCATGCTTGATTGCTCCATTCTATTAACCTCTACATATGCCCTCTTTACAGTTTTAGGGTGATAGCCTCTTTCCAACAGTTGTGCCTTAAGGGTAATAGCTTCTTTTTGGAAGTCAGAGTCAAGGGAGCAATTCCTCTTTAATCTAATCATTTGCCCTTTTGCCACTCCAAACCCAGTATGTCTCGGATGACTAGATTTGGCGTGCAAAATGGTATTCGATGTGATAGGCTTCCTATATAAAGTTGTTATCTTCTGGTTGATGATATCACCAGTAAGAATAACGTCCAAATAAGAAACCGACAATTTCTCCCAAGTAAATGTAAATTGCAAGTTCACTGTATTCGTGTTTAAATACTCGTGAAATTGCACTGCTTCTTCCTTAGACCCTGTCCACACGAAAAGCAAGTCATCTATATACCGCTTGTAAGACTTAATCTTGCTTCTCTGTGTGTTCAATTCTCTCCCACCAGCCCATAAATAGGTTTGCATAGGCTGGGGCAAATTTAGCACCCATCGCGGTCCCACGCCTCTGGAGAAAGAAATGATCTTCGAATTTGAAATAATTATGGCTCAAGAGAAATTGAAGTACTCTCAGTATGTAAGCCTTCAAGTTCTCATCATAATTACTGTACCTGTCTAGTGAAAACCTAATAGATTCTAGACCAAATTCGTGAGGTATACACGAATAGAGGCCCACCACATCCACCGTAATCCATGAACAGTTTGTGTCCCAATTGACTCGATCAAGACTGTTCAACAGATGGGTGGTATCTCTCAGGTAGGAGGGCAACTGCATCACCAGAGGCTGCAGGAGGGACTCAACCCAGGAAGAAATCCTCTCGAATAAAGACCTGAAACAATAGGCCTCCCTCTCACCTCCTCCAAGGTTTTGTGCACCTTGGGGAGGTGATGAAAAATAGGGATAGATGGTGTCTTAACGTTTAGATATTCGTAGGTGTCCTGGTCAATGAGGCCCTCCTGAAACCATCATCTAAAAGATCTAGTAATTGTAATTTAAAGGTTGGAGTAGGATCTCTAGGGAGTGTTTGGTATACCGTTGTATCTAGAATTTGGCACTCCGCTTCCTGTATATATTTCACTCTGTCAAGCACCACAATGCTGCCCCCCTTATCCGGCTGTCTAATAACTATTCCATCTTTCTCTTTAAGAGAATCCAATGCTTGTTTCTGTTGATGGTTCAGATTTGGGGGGGCAGCCTTGTGGTACCTTGACAATAGTATTAAATCATCCTCTACCAACTTGTGGAAGGACTCTAGGAAAGGACCTCTTTCTTTGGTAGGATAAAAAACTGAACGTGGTTTATAACCAATATGTTCAGTTTTTACAAAAGAATTATGGTCACCCGACTCAAAGAAAAGATCTTGCAGTGGATATAAAAAGTCTACACACCCCTGTTAAAACCCTGTCAGGTTTCTGTGATGTAAACAAATGAGACAAAGATAAATCATTTCAGAACTTTTCCCACCTTTTAATGTGACCTTTAAACTGTACAACTCAATTGAAAAGCGGAAATCTTTTAGTGTGCATAAGTGTGCACACCCTCTTATAACTGGGGATGTAGCCGTGTTTAGAATTAAGCAATCACATTCAAAATCATGTTAAATAGGAGTCAGTACTGAAATCTTTTAGGTAAAGGGAAATAAAAATAAAAAAATAAAATAATATAGTTGCATAAGTGTGAACACCCTTAAACTAATACTTTATTGAAGCACCTTTTGATTTTAATACAGCACTCAGTCTTTTTGGGTATGAGTTTTTCAGCATGGCACATCTTGACTTGGTAAGATTTGCCCACTCTTCTTTGCAAAAACACTCTAAATCAGAAGTCAGAATGCGAGGGCATCTCCTGTGCACAGCCCTCTTCAGATCACCCCACAGATTTTCAACCGGATTCAGGTCTGGGCTCTGGCTGGGCCATCCCAAAACTTTAATCTTCTTCTGGTGAAGCCATTCCTTTGTTGATTTGGATGTATGCTTAGGGTCGTTGTCATGCTGAAAGATGAAGTTCCTTTTCATGTTCAGCTTTCTAGCAGAAGCCTGAAGGTTTTGTGCCAATATTGTCTGGTATTTGGAACTGTTCATTATTCCCTCTACCTTGACTAAGGCCCCAGTTCCAGCTGAAGAAAAACAGCCCCAAAGCATGATGCTGCCACCACCATGCTTCATTCTGGGTATGGTGTTCTTTTGGTGAAATGCAGTGTTTTTGTGCCAAACACATCTTTTGGAATTATGGCCAAAAAGTTCAACTTTGGTTTCATCAGACCAGAACACCTTTTGCAACATGCTTTTGGGAAACTTCAGATGTTTTTTTGCAAAATTTAGCCGGGCTTGGATGTTTTTTGTTTTTTTTGTAAGAAAAGGCTTCCGTCTTGCCACTCTACCCCATAGCCCAGACATATGAAGAATACGGGCGATTGTTGTCACATGTACCACACAGCCAGTACTGTTACACCATAATTTTCTTCACTTGATGATGACTGTCTTCACTGTGTTCCATGGTATATCTAATGCCTTGGAAATTCTTTTGTACCCTTCTCCTGACTGATACCTTTTAACAATGAGATCCCTCTGATGCTTTAGACGCTCTCTGCGGACCATGGCTTTTGCTGTAGGATGCGACTAACAAAATGTCAGGAAAGACCAACTAGAACAGCTGAACTTTATTTGGGGTTAATCGGAGGCACTTTAAATGATGACAGGTGTGTACTGACTCCTATTTAACATGATTTTGAATGTGATTGCTTAATTCTGAACACAGCTGCATCCCCAGTTATAAAAGGGTGTTCACACTTATGCAACCATATTAGTTTAGTTTTTTATTTTTATTTCCCTTTATCTAAAAGATTTAAGTTTGTTTTTCAATTAAGTTGTAGAGTTTATAGGTCACATTAAAGGTGGAAAATGTTCTGAAATGATTTATCTTTGTCTCATTTTTTTACATCAGAGAAACCTGACTTTTTAACAGGGGTGTGTAGACTTTTTTTATATCTACTGTATGTATATATATATATATATATATATATATACACATATATATATATACACATATATATATATATATATATATATATATATATATATATACAGGTGGCCCTCGTTTTACAACGGTTCAATTTACACCGTTTCAGAATAACAACCTTTTTTTCCAGTCATGTGACTGCTATTGAAAAGCATTGAGAAGCAGTGCATTTATTAAAATAGCCAGTAGGTGGAGCTGTCCGCTTGTGTTGCAGCAAAGACAAGCAAGCTGAAATTAATCAGTTTAACCAGACCTGAGCTATCGAGCAGATTTCAAAGGAACAAGATCTTCCTGTCTATAAATCAGTCCAGATTAGAATGCATAGAAAGAACTGTTTGCAGAAAAATGCAATATGAGTTTGTGTTGTGTGATTATTTTATTAGGTTTATAATGCTGTTTAGCAAATGCTTTTGTTCATTTAACTTAGTTTATTTATATATTCTGTGTTGTGTGATTATTTTATTAGGTTTATAATGCTGTTTAGCATTTAAAGTCTTCATTTCAAAGCTTTAAAAATAATGTATTAGGTGTTACTTATGCCAATTTTGAGAGGGGCCTGGAACCTAACTCCCTCACTTCCCATTGACTTACATTATAAACTGGGTTTCAATTTACAACGGTTTCGATTTACAACCATTCCTTCTGGAACCTAACCGCAGCGTAAACTGAGGGCTTCCTGTATATATATATAATACACATACAGAATGTCATTGGCTCACCCATTTGTTCAGTTAGAAACCAGTAGTAAAGCAAATTTGATAATAGAAGTAAATTGGAAAGTTGTTTAAAATTGTATGTCCTACCTTAATCATAAAATACATTTTTTGGGTTTCATGTCCCTTTAAGTTTATCTTATGACTATAAGTAAAGTGTGTGCATTAAAAGTGGCGCTAAAAAGCTCTAAGTATTAAAAACTATGGTGAGATAGGGTTCCAAATATCTGATACAATTAGATTATAATGGAGACTGACTGTCGAATAAGTAGCAAAATGGGATATTCTGATATCTCCCAAATGAACCACAAGAAAGAAAGATGTTAAAAAATATTATATTTACTAATAAAATAACACATAGGCATAGATAAACAAATATTTAAAATAGTAACAAATTCTTAAATGGATTAAGTGCACAATTGATATATGAAAAAAGAGCCCAGAATCAGATGGATCAAAATATGCGTATAGTAATATCTTTCTTTTGGATCCACGAATTATTCAAACAAGTCACTATAGGCACTTTCCTATTCAAAACCAATAAATATAAAATGTGAGAATTATCATTGAAGGTGCCTTTGATGCAGCATTAAAAAATAACAGCCTTTGGATCTTGAAAAAGCCCTTAAATTGGGTGAAACACGTAGAAAGCTGTGTGAAGGATTGTTCCCTTTTTTCCTACTTTATAAAAAAGATTATTCGCCAAACCGGGAGGTTTGCAAATCATTTTGGAGATTCAACCGCTTCCTGCGTACATCTGAGTACTAAGAGCAGGAGAATTGCACCGGTTCCCTACGGTGACTTGCGCAAGTCCGAAGAAAACCGGGACCAGTAACCACCTTCATTAAAGAGCACGAATATCTGAAGCCTGCCAGAATCTAACCGCGGACCCTGAAGGGTGAGATTACCTGCATAGCAGGAACTATACATATCCACCTAAAGGTATAGATCTGTCAAGTGTGTTTCTATATGATATATTGTGCTTCAATCATTCTACAGCGGGGACTCTAAAGTTTAAATAGTGGCTGGCCACTACTATTTTACCTATCACCGCAATACAATTTAAAGGGATATCCTGAAATCATTGTTCACCGTCTTATGAAAGACTGTTATTTTTGAATGCTGCATCAAAGGCACCTTTAATAATAATTCTCACATTTTATACTTATTGGTTTTGAATAGGAAAGTGCCTATAGTGACTTGTTTGAATAATTTGTGGATCCAAAAGAAGGATATTAATATACGCAAATTTTAAACCATCTGATTCTGGGCTCTCTCTTCATATATCAATTGTGCACTTAATCCATTTAAGAATTTGTTACTATTTTAAATATTTGTATTATATTTGTATATCTATGCCTATGTGTTATTTTATTAGTAAATATAATATTTTTTAACATCTTTCTTTCTTGTGGTTCATTTGGGAGATATCAGAATTTAACCCCTAAGCAATATCCCATTTTGCTACTTATTCGACAGTCTCCATTATAATCTAATTGTATCAGATATTTGGAACCCTATCTCCCCATAGTTTTTAATACTTAGAGCTTTTTAGCGCCACTTTTAATACACACACTTTACTTATTTATTTATAACCAGGAGGAGGTTATTATAAAAGAGGCATAAGTATTTTCAGTCCAGCGCTATACACTTACTATATACATCTTATCTTATGACTATACCATTTAGATGATCACCTATTGATTTGTAAATGACTGTGTCGATATTTGAATTACACTTCATGTTTAAGCATCTTGAATATGGTACTTGTAGATACGCTATCTTTAAGCATTGCAGCATCAAATTATATTGTTGACCTGTTATATTGCTCCCCATTGCTTCCTTTGTTCTTACTTCTTGTACCCTGTTCCTTCATTTACCTTTTCACTACATGCGAGCATTAACATGTTTAGGATGTTATCATTACTATTTTTATTTGACTTATCACTATCACATTGTGTCATTATGACAACTTAGTTTGTTGAGTATTTGTTATTTTAGTTTGACAATTTGATGTTTTTGAATAATTTATGTTACTTCTTCCACCCTATTGGCTGCTGTCTGATTGGCCGCTTGTTTGTGGCCTGTGATTGGTACAGTTTGCCTTATATGGTGGAAGTGGTGTACAGAGGGTCATCCTATGACTAAGTGCAGCATGGCATGAAACGCGTAAGGACCTGTCCCTCCAACCATACTATGTGTTGTAGTGTGTCTGATTTTACTTGCAAAATAAAACTCCAGTTTTACGGACCCACAAGTGCTGTTTTCCTTCTACATTGACTTCTATTGGCTGGCTTGGCTTTTCCATAGACCTGCACCACGCTGGATTGTGAAGGCGCAAGTTTGCGCCACGCTGCCTTCAGTGAATCACACTGCTGTTTGTTTTCACCCAGCTTTGTCGTGTCCTTCTGGGCTTTGAGCTACGCCTCACCCTGCATCTTTCCTGTTGCAGCATGACTGTGATCCTGGCCCGTGAAGACACGGTTTGACGAATTTGGTTTAGATGAATGCAAGTGTCCTGCCAAGAGCATTTACCTCAACCCCATTGACCACCTATGAATTGGAATACCAATTGTGAGCCATGACCTTCTAGTCCAGAATCAGTGTCTAACCTCATAAATGCTCTTTTTGCTGAATGGACAAAAATTCCCACATACAAGCACAAAAGTCTTGAGGAAAGCCTTCCCGGAAGATTTGTGGCTGTTACAGAGACAAAGTGGGGCCAGCACCATATTAATGCCCATGGTTTTGAATCAGGATATCCATAAGGCTCATAAGTGTGATGGCCAGGCGTCCACATACTTTAAGCCATATAGTGTATATATTAAAAATTGAAACTATGGTTTTATGTTACATCTACAAGTGATCATTATTACGGGATGCTCTGATGGAGTTCTCCTGCAAGAAGAGAACTACTTGCACAGATTTGTAAGGCAGAAGATAATTCCACTTATTTTCCTTATAGCAATTCCAGACAATATGGCTGCCAGAGTTTAAAATACTGCACAACACATTTTGTTTTGCAATTATATTTATATCTACCTGGTGAAGTACCGTAGACAGGACTACATTTGCGTGTTATAGCCTCCATAACACTAATTTTAATAGTGGATAGCTGTATTTCATGCATTTCTTACTACAAATTCATTCATTGTTTTTAATAGCACTGTGTATCACTTTCTGTTCTTTTCACTAGTCTATGATTTAAGATATAATCTCTGAATTACATCACATTAATCAGTGTTGTTTCAGACCGGAGGAGGAAAGGAAACTCTTGAACACTTGACTTTTATTTCAAATGCATTGTTTGACAAATAAAAAAAGTATTACTACTTTCTGCAATACTTGTGTCTTATCACTAAATTGACTTTTCCAATCAATATATACATTCAGAAAGAATAAAAATGGTATGTGTAGGTAAATAGATAAAAATAAACAAAGATGACTGACTTCAAAATTGCTTGACTTTAATTTAAGGCAAACATCTTTATTTAGACTTGGAACATTAAAGCTGAACATTTTTTTACGCATTAGAAAGCGCAACATTTAAACATATTCAAGTATTTTTGTCTGAAAAAGGTTAAGGCTGTTTTATTTTGAAAGAAACAGAAGTGCATAGCTGTGGGAGAGATTGCTCACTGGCTGATAAGGACAACTCACAAAGCTCTTTTGGTGCACAGTAAAAAGCATAAAAGCAAGTTTTTGTTTCAGAACAATTTTTTTTTTTTTTTAACTGTAATCCAAAGTAAAATAATGTCTTTTAGATGTAATAAAGATTAAGGAAATGGACAATCAATCATGTTTCTGTCAAAACAAAAATCTTAGTTTGGGGAGATAATTGCTGGAGTTCCAAATCACTATTGCATCAAAATAAGTAAAGAAGTTTTGACGTGTCAGACACATTTAAAATAATTTACTCAAGTATACCAGAGTTCTTCCACGGGAGGAGTTTCTTAATGCCGCTTCATTAGAAAAGCTGATTGAGTGCGTTGAGATAATTCTTTATTCACTATTGTTTGAGGAGGAGGAGGAGGAGAAGGGAAATAATACATTTCAGATAAACAATCATGCACATAAACACCACAAATAACTGACACTAAAACTAGTTTTGATACTGTTATTTCTATTCCTGTATTTTGATGTTTACTATATAGCTTTATATATCTATAAAAAAGACAAAAATGTATGCTTACCTGATAAAACATAATTTATGTAAGAACTTACCTGATAAATTCATTTCTTTCATATTAGCAAGAGTCCATGAGCTAGTGACGTATGGGATATACATTCCTACCAGGAGGGGCAAAGTTTCCCAAACCTCAAAATGCCTATAAATACACCCCTCACCACACCCACAAATCAGTTTAACGCATAGCCAAGAAGTGGGGTGATAAGAAAAAAGTACGAAAGAATAAAAAATAAGGAATTGGAATAATTGTGCTTTATACAAAAAAATCATAACCACCACAAAAAGGGTGGGCCTCATGGACTCTTGCTAATACGAAAGAAATGAATTTATCAGGTAAGTTCTTACATAAATTATGTTTTCTTTCATGTAATTAGCAAGAGTCCATGAGCTAGTGACGTATGGGATAATGGCTACCCAAGATGTGGATCTTCCACGCAAGAGTCACTAGAGAGGGAGGGATAAAATAAAGACAGCCAATTCCGCTGAAAATAATCCACACCCAAAATAAAGTTTAAATCTTATAATGAAAAAACAGAATTTATGTTTACCTGATAAATTACTTTCTCCAACGGTGTGTCCGGTCCACGGCGTCATCCTTACTTGTGGGATATTCTCTTCCCCAACAGGAAATGGCAAAGAGCCCAGCAAAGCTGGTCACATGATCCCTCCTAGGCTCCGCCTACCCCAGTCATTCGACCGACGTTAAGGAGGAATATTTGCATAGGAGAAACCATATGGTACCGTGGTGACTGTAGTTAAAGAAAATAAAATAAAATATCAGACCTGATTAAAAAAACCAGGGCGGGCCGTGGACCGGACACACCGTTGGAGAAAGTAATTTATCAGGTAAACATAAATTCTGTTTTCTCCAACATAGGTGTGTCCGGTCCACGGCGTCATCCTTACTTGTGGGAACCAATACCAAAGCTTTAGGACACGGATGAAGGGAGGGAGCAAATCAGGTCACCTAAATGGAAGGCACCACGGCTTGCAAAACCTTTCTCCCAAAAATAGCCTCAGAAGAAGCAAAAGTATCAAACTTGTAAAATTTGGTAAAAGTGTGCAGTGAAGACCAAGTCGCTGCCCTACATATCTGATCAACAGAAGCCTCGTTCTTGAAGGCCCATGTGGAAGCCACAGCCCTAGTGGAATGAGCTGTGATTCTTTCGGGAGGCTGCCGTCCTGCAGTCTCGTAAGCCAATCTGATGATGCTTTTAATCCAAAAGGAGAGAGAGGTAGAAGTTGCTTTTTGACCTCTCCTTTTACCGGAGTAAACAACAAACAAGGAAGATGTTTGTCTAAAATCCTTTGTAGCATCTAAATAGAATTTTAGAGCGCGAACAACATCCAAATTGTGCAACAAACGTTCCTTCTTTGAAACTGGTTTCGGACACAGAGAAGGTACGATAATCTCCTGGTTAATGTTTTTGTTAGAAACAACTTTTGGAAGAAAACCAGGTTTAGTACGTAAAACCGCCTTATCTGCATGGAACACCAGATAAGGAGGAGAACACTGCAGAGCAGATAATTCTGAAACTCTTCTAGCAGAAGAAATTGCAACTAAAAACAAAACTTTCCAAGATAATAACTTAATATCAACGGAATGTAAGGGTTCAAACGGAACCCCCTGAAGAACTGAAAGAACTAAATTGAGACTCCAAGGAGGAGTCAAAGGTTTGTAAACAGGCTTAATTCTAACCAGAGCCTGAACAAAAGCTTGAACATCTGGCACAGCTGCCAGTTTTTTGTGAAGTAACACAGACAAGGCAGAAATCTGTCCCTTCAGGGAACTTGCAGATAATCCTTTTTCTAATCCGTCTTGAAGGAAGGATAACATCTTAGGAATCTTAACCTTGTCCCAAGGGAATCCTTTAGATTCACACCAACAGATATATTTTTTCCAAATCTTGTGGTAAATCTTTCTAGTTACAGGCTTTCTGGCCTGAACAAGAGTATCAATAACAGAATCTGAGAATCCTCGCTTCGATAGAATTAAGCGTTCAATCTCCAAGCAGTCAGCTGGAGTGAAACCAGATTCGGATGTTCGAACGGACCCTGAACAAGAAGGTCTCGTCTCAAAGGTAGCTTCCAAGGTGGAGCCGATGACATATTCACCAGATCTGCATACCAAGTCCTGCGTGGCCACGCAGGAGCTATCAAGATCACCGACGCCCTCTCCTGATTGATCCTGGCTACCAGCCTGGGGATGAGAGGAAACGGCGGGAACACATAAGCTAGTTTGAAGGTCCAAGGTGCTACTAGTGCATCCACTAGAGCCGCCTTGGGATCCCTGGATCTGGACCCGTAGCAAGGAACTTTGCAGTTCTGACGAGAGGCCATTAGATCCATGTCTGGAATGCCCCACCGCTGGGTGACTTGGGCAAAGATTTCCGGATGGAGTTCCCACTCCCCCGGATGCAATGTCTGACGACTCAGAAAATCCGCTTCCCAATTTTCCACTCCTGGGATGTGGATAGCAGACAGGTGGCAGGAGTGAGACTCCGCCCATAGAATGATTTTGGTCACTTCTTCCATCGCTAGGGAACTCCTTGTTCCCCCCTGATGGTTGATGTACGCAACAGTCGTCATGTTGTCTGATTGAAACCGTATGAACTTGGTCCTCGCTAGCTGAGGCCAAGCCTTGAGAGCATTGAATATCGCTCTCAGCTCCAGAATATTTATCGGTAGAAGAGATTCTTCCCGAGACCAAAGACCCTGAGCTTTCAGGGATCCCCAGACCGCGCCCCAGCCCATCAGACTGGCGTCGGTCGTGACAATGACCCACTCTGGTCTGCGGAACGTCATCCCTTGTGACAGATTGTCCAGGGACAGCCACCAACGGAGTGAGTCTCTGGTCCTCTGATTTACTTGTATCTTCGGAGACAAGTCTGTATAGTCCCCATTCCACTGACTGAGCATGCACAGTTGTAATGGTCTTAGATGAATGCGCGCAAAAGGAACTATGTCCATTGCTGCTACCATCAACCCGATCACTTCCATGCACTGAGCTATGGAAGGAAGAGGAACGGAATGAAGTATCCGACAAGAGTCTAGAAGTTTTGTTTTTCTGGCCTCTGTTAGAAAGATCCTCATTTCTAAGGAGTCTATAATTGTTCCCAAGAAGGGAACCCTTGTTGACGGGGATAGAGAACTCTTTTCCACGTTCACTTTCCAGCCGTGAGATCTGAGAAAGGCCAGGACGATGTCCGTGTGAGCCTTTGCTTGAGGAAGGGACGACGCTTGAATCAGAATGTCGTCCAGGTAAGGTACTACTGCAATGCCCCTTGGTCTTAGCACCGCTAGAAGGGACCCTAGTACCTTTGTGAAAATCCTTGGAGCAGTGGCTAATCCGAAAGGAAGCGCCACGAACTGGTAATGTTTGTCCAGGAATGCGAACCTTAGGAACCGATGATGTTCCTTGTGGATAGGAATATGTAGATACGCATCCTTTAAATCCACCGTGGTCATGAATTGACCTTCCTGGATGGAAGGAAGAATAGTTCGAATGGTTTCCATCTTGAACGATGGAACCTTGAGAAACTTGTTTAAGATCTTGAGATCTAAGATTGGTCTGAACGTTCCCTCTTTTTTGGGAACTATGAACAGATTGGAGTAGAACCCCATCCCTTGTTCTCTTAGTGGAACAGGATGAATCACTCCCATTTTTAACAGGTCTTCTACACAATGTAAGAACGCCTGTCTTTTTATGTGGTCTGAAGACAACTGAGACCTGTGGAACCTCCCCCTTGGGGGAAGTCCCTTGAATTCCAGAAGATAACCCTGGGAGACTATTTCTAGCGCCCAAGGATCCAGAACATCTCTTGCCCAAGCCTGAGCGAAGAGAGAGAGTCTGCCCCCCACCAGATCCGGTCCCGGATCGGGGGCCAATATTTCATGCTGTCTTGGTAGCAGTGGCAGGTTTCTTGGCCTGCTTTCCCTTGTTCCAGCCTTGCATTGGTCTCCAAGCTGGCTTGGCTTGAGAAGTATTACCCTCTTGCTTAGAGGACGTAGCACTTTGGGCTGGTCCGTTTTTACGAAAGGGACGAAAATTAGGTCTATTTTTCGCCTTGAAAGGCCGATCCTGAGGAAGGGCGTGGCCCTTACCCCCAGTGATATCAGAGATAATCTCTTTCAAGTCAGGGCCAAACAGCGTTTTCCCCTTGAAAGGAATGTTTAGTAGCTTGTTCTTGGAAGACGCATCAGCCGACCAAGATTTCAACCAAAGCGCTCTGCGCGCCACAATAGCAAACCCAGAATTCTTAGCCGCTAACCTAGCCAATTGCAAAGTGGCGTCTAGGGTGAAAGAATTAGCCAATTTGAGAGCATTGATTCTGTCCATAATCTCCTCATAAGGAGGAGAATCACTATCGAGCACCTTTATCAGCTCATCAAACCAGAAACATGCGGCTGTAGTGACAGGGACAATGCATGAAATTGGTTGTAGAAGGTAACCCTGCTGAACAAACATCTTTTTAAGCAAACCTTCTAATTTTTTATCCATAGGATCTTTGAAAGCACAACTATCCTCTATGGGTATAGTGGTGCGTTTGTTTAAAGTAGAAACCGCTCCCTCGACCTTGGGGACTGTCTGCCATAAGTCCTTTCTGGGGTCGACCATAGGAAACAATTTTTTAAATATGGGGGGAGGGACGAAAGGAATACCGGGCCTTTCCCATTCTTTATTAACAATGTCCGCCACCCGCTTGGGTATAGGAAAAGCTTCTGGGAGCCCCGGCACCTCTAGGAACTTGTCCATTTTACATAGTTTCTCTGGGATGACCAACTTTTCACAATCATCCAGAGTGGATAATACCTCCTTAAGCAGAATGCGGAGATGTTCCAACTTAAATTTAAATGCAATTACATCAGGTTCAGCCTGTTGAGAAATGTTCCCTGAATCAGTAATTTCTCCCTCAGACAAAACCTCCCTGGCCCCCTCAGATTGGGTTAGGGGCCCTTCAGAGATATTAATATCAGCGTCGTCATGCTCTTCAGTAACTAAAACAGAGCAGCCACGCTTACGCTGACAAGGGTTCATTTTGGCTAAAATGTTTTTGACAGAATTATCCATTACAGCCGTTAATTGTTGCATAGTAAGGAGTATTGGCGCGCTAGATGTACTAGGGGCCTCCTGAGTGGGCAAGACTCGTGTAGACGAAGGAGGGAAAGATGCAGTACCATGCTTACTCCCCTCACTTGAGGAATCATCTTGGGCATCATTGTCATTATCACATAAATCACATTTATTTAAATGAACAGGAATTCTGGCTTCCCCACATTCAGAACACAGTCTATCTGGTAGTTCAGACATGTTAAACAGGCATAAACTTGATAATAAAGTACAAAAAACGTTTTAAAATAAAACCGTTACTGTCACTTTAAATTTTAAACTGAACACACTTTATTACTGCAATTGCGAAAAAACATGAAGGAATTGTACAAAATTCACCAAATTTTCACCACAGTGTCTTAAAGCCTTAAAAGTATTGCACACCAAATTTGGAAGCTTTAACCCTTAAAATAACGGAACCGGAGCCGTTTTAACACTTTAACCCCTTTACAGTCCCTGGTATCTGCTTTGCTGAGACCCAACCAAACCCAAAGGGGAATACGATACCAAATGACGCCTTCAGAAAGTCTTTTCTAAGTATCAGAGCTCCTCTCACATGCGACTGCATGCCATGCCTCTCAAAAACAAGTGCGCCACACCGGCGCGAAAATGAGGCTCTGCTTATGCTTTGGGAAAGCCCCTAAGAAATAAGGTGTCTAATACAGTGCCTGCCGATATTATAATATCAATATACCCAGATAAAATGATTCCTCAAGGCTAAATATGTGTTAATAATGAATCGATTTAGCCCAGAAAAGTCTACAGTCTTAATAAGCCCTTGTGAAGCCCTTATTTACCATCGTAATAAACATGGCTTACCGGATCCCATAGGGAAAATGACAGCTTCCAGCATTACATCGTCTTGTTAGAATGTGTCATACCTCAAGCAGCAAGAGACTGCACACTGTTCCCCCAACTGAAGTTAATTGCTCTCAACAGTCCTGTGTGGAACAGCCATGGATTTTAGTTACGGTTGCTAAAATCATTTTCCTCATACAAACAGAAATCTTCATCTCTTTTCTGTTTCTGAGTAAATAGTACATACCAGCACTATTTCAAAATAACAAACTCTTGATTGAATAATAAAAACTACAGTTAAACACTAAAAAAACTCTAAGCCATCTCCGTGGAGATGTTGCCTGTACAACGGCAAAGAGAATGACTGGGGTAGGCGGAGCCTAGGAGGGATCATGTGACCAGCTTTGCTGGGCTCTTTGCCATTTCCTGTTGGGGAAGAGAATATCCCACAAGTAAGGATGACGCCGTGGACCGGACACACCTATGTTGGAGAAAAACTGAAATTATAAGCAGAAGAATCAAACTGAAACAGCTGCCTGAAGTACTTTTCTACCAAAAACTGCTTCAGAAGAAGAAAACACATCAAAATGGTAGAATTTAGTAAAAGTATGCAAAGAAGACCAAGTTGCTGCTTTGCAAATCTGATCAACCGAAGCTTCATTCCTAAACGCCCAGGAAGTAGAAACTGACCTAGTAGAATGAGCTGTAATCCTTTGAGGCAGAGTTTTACCCGACTCGACATAGGCATGATGAATTAAAGATTTCAACCAAGATGCCAAAGAAAAGGCAGAGGCCTTCTGACCTTTCCTAGAACCGGAAAAGATAACAAATAGACTAGAAGTCTTTCGGAAATTCTTAGTAGCTTTAACATAATATTTCAAAGCTCTAACTACATCCAAAGAATGCAATGATCTCTCCTTAGAATTCTTAGGATTAGGACATAATGAAGGAACCACAATTTCTCTACTAATTTTGTTAGAATTCACAACGTTAGGTAAAAATTTAAAAGAAGTTCGCAAGACCGCCTTATCCTGATGAAAAATCAGAAAAGGAGACTCACAAGAAAGAGCAGATAATTCAGAAATTCTTCTAGCAGAAGAGATGGCCAAAGAAACAAAACTTTCCAAGAAAGTAATTTAATGTCCAATGAATGCATAGGTTCAAACTGAGGAGCTTGAAGAGCCCCCAGAACCAAATTCAAACTCCAAGGAGGAGAAATTGACTTAATGACAGGTTTTATACGAACCAAAGCTTGTACAAAACAATGAATATCAGGAAGATTAGCAATCTTTCTGTGAAAAAGAACAGAAAGAGCAGAGATTTGTCCTTTCAAGGAACTTGCAGACAGAA